>NC_064920.1:668001240-668303820 GCF_023897955.1 Schistocerca gregaria
ATCACGTTCCTCGACGACAGTGGCATTTTTCAACAAGATAATGCGCTATGTCACAAGACCAGGACTGTGATGGAGTGGTACGAGGAGCAGAATGACGAGTTCCAATTGATGTGCCCCCGCCCCCCCCCCCCCCAACTCGTCAGATCTGAACCCGATCGAACACGACTGGGATGTGATAGAACGTGGCATCAGAACTCACCGTCCTTCTCCCTGGAATTTACGGGAATTAAGTGACGTGTGTGTAGATGTGGTGCCTCCGTCCAGCGACCTGCCAAGACCTCATTACTGCCATACCACGACGCGTCTCCGCTGTTACCACTGCCAAAGGGGGACATATTGCCTATTACGTAAATCATAATTTTCTGGCTAATCAGTGCATGTTATTACTTATTACCAAACACAAGTAACATGGTAGATACAAAATTCAATTTTTACATTTAATAATCAGAAGATTACGTTACCGGTACACCACTCTAAACAAAACGGTAACTTTTTCGTTTATTTAGGACAGGGTGAAAACTCTGAATCTACAGCGCAACGAATTCAAAAAATATTGTGTCGCTATAATTAGCTTCCATTCCGTCAAATATGAGCAATCTTCCAGTTTCCACTCTACCAAATACAAGAATACTGCCTCATTCCTAATCACGAGTAAGCAATGCCGAAATAATCTAACCACTTTACCTAAGCTTCTCCACGGCAAATAATTGAAATGATCTCACCCAATTCCTTCATCATCGTAGATTGTCCACATCAGCGCAGATGACTAGCAAGGAAAGGAATTATTCCTCGCAATTCGAAATACAGAGCGGGACTCCTCGACGTAAGAATACAGAACAGAAACATATTGACGAATGTACTTTACAACAAACACGGCTTCGTGGCTTGTAACCCGTGAAGGCTTCTCCTTGATCGAAAAACAGATTGAGTCTCCAAAGATGCGAAATCGCTTCAGCGACCACGAAAATAGATTGTGACAGAGCTTATATCGATTAATCAAAGCTGATTAGAGTAGAAACGTTTAAAGTATTGTAAAGACACTTTCCATGATTTACTGAAAGCAAAATAGAGTGGCAAGATATGAAAGTTTGAAATGCACAGACGACTTTCACAGGGTACAAGAAGTGACACATGATTATGAGTGTCCAAAACATCTGTTAATTGTTCTGAAAGGTTAAGACACTGCACTGCGGTCAGGAAAGGTGCACAGTCTACTTATGCCACAGAATGACCGCAAACAGCTACGACGCCTGTGGCGCAGAAAGCAACCCCTTCCACACCACTGAGACAAGGAATCTTGCGGCTCGAAAACTCAGGTAGATGCGTATCCAATGGAGGGAAGAGGTCACTGCGGACATGACCTTCCACCACCCTCGAACCCCCCCCCCCCCTCCCCTGCCACTCCCAAAAATAAAAATTAAAAAATTCAAATTTCATAGCCAACTTTTGGGAATAAAGAAGCGTGAAAACTGAGAGTCCAGAAAACAGCGAGGAATTCTATAAATTACAAGTTACATTTAACAGAGGATGCTTTTCAGCTGGTTGTGTGATAGTCTGCCCATGTGGACGGCCTTACGACCCGACCAGTAACATTATAGCCGTTTAAAGACACACGTTCACAAGCTGATCATACCTGCTTGTCAACAACAAATGCAGCCTGGATCGTGAGTCCACAGGTAGAACCAAAAAAACACAGGAAGTTGAGTAAGACAGGACAGAACGGGGTGAGACCGTCCACTATGAAAAATAAAGTAACGGAAAGTCTAACTACCCGGAAGTTGATGGAAGCAACTGAATGAAAAAAATATCCCGATAATTTACACGGCCACTAGCCGTAGTCTTCGGACCTGTGTTTACACTGAGGTGACAAAAGTCGATGTGCACATATACAGATGGCAGTAGTATCTCGAACACAAGGTATAAAAGGGCAATGCATTGGCTAAGTTGCCATTTGCACTCAAGTGATTTACGCGAAAAGGTATCAGACGTGGTTATGGCCACACGACGGGAATTAACACACTCTGAACGTGAAATAGTAGGAGGAGCTAGACACATGGGACATTTCATTTGGAAAACAGTTAGGAAATTCTGTATTCCGAGATCCACAGGATCAACTGTATGCCGAAAATACCAAATTTCAGGCATGAACTATCACCACAGACAACCTTGTAACCGACGGCCTTCACTTAACGACCGATAGCAGCTGCGTTTGCGTAGAGTTGTTAATTCTAAAAGGCTCGCAGCACTGCGTGAAATAATAGCAGAAATCAATATGAGGAACGTATCTGTTAGGACAGCGAGGTGAAATTTGGCATTAATGGGCTATGGCAGCAGACGATCAACGAGATTACCTTTGTTGACACCACAACATAGGCGCAGCGCTTTTCCAGAGCTCGTGATCTTATGAGTTGGACCCTAGATAACTGGAAAACCGTGGGCTGGTCAGTTGACTCCCGGTTTCAGTTAGTAAGCGTTGATGGTACGATTCGAGTGTGGCGCGGACCCTAAGAAACCGTGGGGCCAAGTTGTGAACAAGGCACTTTGCAAGCTGGTAGTGGCTCCATAATGGTGTAGGCCGTGTTTACATCGCATGGACTGGGTCCTCTGGTCCAAATGACCCAATCATTGACTGGAAATGGTTATGTTCGTCTACTTGGAGCCCATTTAAAGTCAATTCATGCACACCATGTACCCAAATAATGATGGGATTTTTATGGCTGACAGTGCCGCCTTGAAGAACATTCTGGATAGTTGGAGCGAACGATTTACCCACCCGGATCGCCCGACACAAATCCCATCGAACATTTATGGGACATGATCTGAAGGTCAGTTCGTGCACGAAATCCTGCATCGGCAACACCTTCGCAGTTATGGCAGTTATAGTTGCAGGACGGCTCAGTATATCTGCAGAGAACTTCCAAAGACTTGTTTGGTCGATGCCACATCGAGCTGCTGCACTACGCCAGGTAAAAGGAGGTCCGACACGGTATTAGGAGGCATCCCGTGACTTTTGTCACCTCAACGTACAGCCGCAGTGCCAAGTGAAATGCTGATAGCGCTGAGTACACATTTCGATTTCGTATTGTGAAAACAGTGACGTTATCAAAGTTGTCAGACTTTGTTTACTGTTATAGTTCTAAAATTAATTACATGACGCAAGCTATTCTCAAATTTTCTGACGAGTGATTTTCATATGGTATATTTCTCTGAATTTTACTTTCTTGGATGTTACGCCAAAAAAATGAGTAAGCATAAATTATTACTGTTGCGTTATACTTTTTGTGTAGTTTATTGTTCTTATTATTAGAATAATAGGCATCTGTGGCACGTCAAAATCTGGGCGACCGCAAGTAATATTTACAGGAGGAGAAGGGAGGCAGTCACAGGCTCTTCTCATTCCAGCACCGAGTCCTACGTTTGCTCCTGCCTGAAGTATTCTGTTCCTTAGAATGTTCCAAGCATTCGTATTGCCTGGGAATCAAAGTTCACCCCTGTCGATGTTCGAACAACGGCCACAGAACTAGGATGGACATTGGTCAGAACAATTCTACCTTGTACAAGAGAGCGGGAACGTTCAGAGCGTCCCAAGATCGCTCACATGCTGGAGACCAGACAAATGAAGCAGATGTCTGGCAAGTAGTCCTCGAAGATACACTATATGGTTGGTAAGATATGCGTCAGGATCGTTGCACAACATAACAGAGAGCTAGCTTATTGCCTATTTTTGTGGCGGCAGCTACACCGTCCAGTCACATTAATTTACCACCTGCCAAAAGTCTGCAGCGAGGACAGCAGCGAGATGCGCAGGTCAGTCAGTAGGGTTCTGGAAGGTACCAACAGGGATGTTGAGCCATGCCTATTTCTGGGTTGAAGACCCTTGGCGCAGACAGCACGATAGAGGTGGTACCACAGATTCGCGATTCGGTTCTAATGTGGGGAGTTTGGTGGACAATGGAGTATTGTAAACCCTTCCTGGGACTCTTCGAACCACGCATGAACACTGCGAGCTGTGTGACACGCACATTTTCCTTCTGATAGGTGACAGTGTGAAGAGGAAAAACAAACTGGGTGAAGGTGTGGACATGGTCCCCAAGGGTAGATGCATGCTTGTGTTGGTCCATTGTGCCTTCTAGAATGACGAGATCTCCCAGGGAATGCCCTCCGGCTGGACCTTTCTGACGATTGTTACAGGGTGTTTGCTTTCAGACGTTACTCACCTTACAACGGCTATCTGTCCGACGGACCACAAAACGTGAATCATCTGGAAAGGCCTCCTGTCACCACTCAGTGGACGTCCTGTTGCGATATTCCCGTGCAGATTCCAGCCTTCGTCGCCAATGAACAGAAGTCAGCTTGGATACATGAACTAGTTGACTTCTGCGAAGTTCTTATGCAACAACGTTCGCTGCACGGGCGTTGAGGAGAAACTGTTGATAGCCCCTTGGCTCATCTGGGCGTCAGGTGCTCAACTCCTACACGTCTATTTGCCAGTACACATCACCACAGCCCTCGTTCACTTCCGTCATCTGTGGCCCATGGTGCACCACAGTTACCTCGGGACTGGTCTTGGATAGAGCCATTTTGCCATCTATGCTATTCTTTTTACCACGGTGGCAATTGAACAGTTAAGCTCTTTCGGAAATGCATAACCTTGAGACGAAATCAAATGGGCATGCCCTTTTTGGAATCACATAAATCGCTTCTTTTCCGCATTATGACAATGACAGTACTGTTTTCCGCATCTCCCTGACACGTTTAAGTATCTGGAACTGCTAGTGTTGCCACCTGTCGTCTGTACGTGGTTATTGCGCGTTGGCGTCAAACATAGGATAATTCGACCCATCAGACCGTTAGAATAAACCCATAGTTGAAATAACGCACTTCCCATCTACTTCTTTCATCAGTCCTATCATCTCCTTAATATACATTGGTTACCCTAAACAGCATGACCACAGAAATATTGTATGGCATAGATGGCTGGGAGTCCCCACGTGAGGAAGCTCGGCGGCCGAGTTGCAAGTCTTTCCAGCTGACGTCACACTGGGCGACGTGCGTGTTAATGATGAATGGTAAATGACAACACAACACCCGGTACCCGAAGGGAAAAAAATTCTGCGCCATCCGGGAATCGAACTCGGGCCCGTGGTATGGCAGTCAGATGCTCTGACCACTTTTTAAAAATTATTAATCTCATTTTTGTTCGTTTTTGTTCGTTGTATCTACTCGGGGCGGACGTCGCAAGACACCGGTGCCAGTTCGTCTTGATCGATTAACTCAGTTTTTTTATTACAGAGGGCAGCTAACCCTCTGACTGAAACGCTGAGTTACCGTGCCGGCTTCCACTCAGCTAAGGGGGCAAAAATTGCGACCAGTAGCAGATTGAATGCCACCTGGAACTGATGCGGACGCCGGACGGGTTAAGGAAAACTGAAATTTGTTAAGTTCCTATGGGACCAAATTGCTGAGGTCATTTGGTCCCTAGGCTTACACACTACTAATTCACTTAAACTAACTTATACTAAAGACAACACACACACCCATGCCCGAAGGAGGACTCGAATCTCCCACGGGGGAAGTCGCACGAACCATGGCAAGGCGCCTAAGACCGTGCGGCTTTTTTTTTTTTTTTCATCAGTCTACTGTCTGGTTTGATGCGGCCCGCCACGAATTCCTGTGCTAACCTCTTCATCTCAGAGTGGCACTTGTGGCACTTGAAACCTACGTCCTCAATTCTTTGCTTGGCATATTCCAATCTCTGTCTTCCTCTACAGTTTTTGACCTCTACAGCTCCCTCTAGTACCATGGAAGTCATTCCCTCATGTCTTAGCAGATGTCCTATCATCCTGTCCCTTCTCCTTATCAGTGTTTTCCACATATTCCTTTCCTCTCCGATTTTGCGTAGAATCTCCTTATTCCTTACCTTATCAGTCCCCCTAATTTTCAACATTCGTCTATAGCACCACATCTCAAATGCTTCGATTCTCTTCTGTTCCGGTTTTCCCACAGTCCATGTTTCACTACCATACAATGCTGTACTCCAGACGTACATCCTCAGAAATTTCTTCCTCAAATTAAGGCCGATATTTGATATTAGTAGACTTCTCTTCGCCAGAAATGCCTTTTTTGCCATAGCGAGTCGCTTTTGATGTCCTCCTTGCTCCGTCCGTCATTGGTTATTTTACTGCCTAGGTAGCAGAATTCCTTAACTTCATTGACTTCGTGACCATCAATCCTGATGTTAAGTTTCTCGCTGTTCTCATTTCTACTACTTTTCATTACCTTCGTCTTTCTCCGATTTACTCTCAAACCATACTGTGTACTCATTAGACTGTTCATTCCGTTCAGCAGGTCATTTAATTCTTCTTCACTTTCACTCAGGATAGCAATGTCATCAGCGAATCGTAGCATTGATATCCTTTCACCTTGTATTTTAATTACACTCCTGAGCCTTTCTTTTATTTCCATCATTGCTTCCTCGATGTACAGATTGAAGAGTAGGGGCGAAAGGCTACAGCCTTGTCTTACTCCCTTCTTAATACGAGCACTTCGTTCTTGATCGTCCACTCTTATTATTCCCTCTTGCTTGTTGTACATATTGTATATGACCCGTCTCTCCCTGTAGCTTACCCCTACTTTTTTCAGAATCCTGAACAGCTTGCACCATTAGATATTGTCGAACGCTTTTTCCAGGTCGACAAATCCTATGAACGTGTCTTGATTTTTCCTTAGCCTTGCTTCCATTATTAGCCGTAATGTCAGAATTGCCTCTCTCGTGCCTTTACTTTTCCTAAAGCCAAACTGATCGTCACCTAGCGCATTCTCAATTTTCTTTTCCATTCTTCTGTATATTATTCTTGTAAGCAGCTTCGATGCATGAGCTGTTAAGCTGATTGTGCGATAATTCTCGCACATGTCAGCTTTTTCCGTCTTCGTAATTGTGTGGATGATGCTTTTCCGAAAGTCAGATGGTATGTCGCCAGACTCATATATTCTACACACCAACGTGAATAGTCGTTTTGTTGCCACTTCCCCTAATGATTTTAGAAATTCTGATGGAATGTTATCTATCCCTTCTGCCTTATTTGGCCGTAAGTCCTCGAAAGCTCTTTTAAATTCCGATTCTAATACTGGATCCCCTATCTCTTCTAAATCGACTCCTGTTTCTTCTTCCATCACATCACACAAATCTTCACCCTCATAGAGGCTTTCAATGTATTCTTTCCACCTACCTGCTCTCTCCTCTGCATTTAACAGTGGAATTCCCGTTGCACTCTTAATGTTACCACCGTTGCTTTTAATGTCACCAAAGGTTGTTTTGATTTTCCTGTATGCTGAGTCTGTCCTTCCGACAATCATATCTTTTTCGATGTCTTCACATTTTTCCTGCAGCCATTTCGTCTTAGCTTCCCTGCACTTCCTATTTATTTCATTCCTCAGCGACTTGTATTTCTGTATTCCTGATTTTCCCGGAACATTTTGTACTTGCCCCTTTCATCAATAAACTGAAGTATTTCTTCTGTTACCCATGGTTTCTTCGCAGCTACCTTCTTTGTACCTGTTTTCCTTCCCAACTTCTGTGATGGCCCTTTTTAGAGACGACAAAAAAAAAAAAGAGAAACTACAAAGAGCGAAACTTGTCTAGCTTGAAGGGGGAAACCAGATGGCGCCATGGTTGGCCCGCTATATAGCGCTGCCATAGGTAAAACGGATATCAACTGCGTTTTTTTAAATAGGAACCCTCAGTTCTTATTACATTTACGTGTAGTACGTAAAGAAATATGAATGTTTTAGTTGGACCACTTTTTTCGCTTTGTGATAGATGGCGCTGTAAAAGTCACAAACACGTGGCTCACAATTTTAGACGAACAGTTGGTAACAGATAGATTTTTTAAATTCAAATAGAGAACGTAGGTACGTTTGATCATTTTATTTCGGTTATTCCAATGAGATACATGTACCTTTGTGAACTTATCATTTCTGAGAACGCATGCTGTTACAGCTGAATTACCTGTGAATACCACATTAATGCAATAAATGCTCTAAATGACGTCCGTCGACCTCATTGCATTTGGCAATATGTGTAACGACATTCCTCTCAACAGCCAGTAGTTCGCCTTCCGTAATGTTCGCACAAGCATTGACAATGCGCTGACGCATGTTGTCAGGCGTTTTCGGTGGATCAGGATACCAAATATCCTTCACCTTTCCCCACAGGAAGAAATCCGGGGTCGTCAGACCCGGTGAACGTGCGGGCCAATCCACCTGTCATGAAATAAGCTATTCAGTACCGCTTCAACCGCACGCGAACCATGGGCCGGACATCCATCATGTTGGAAGTACATCGCCATTCTGTCATGCAGTGAAACATCTTGTAGTAACATTGATACATTACGTAGGAAATCAGCATACATTGCACCATTTAGATTGTCATCGATAAAATGGGAGCCAATTATCCTTCCTCCCATAATGCCGCATCATACATTAACCCGCCAAGGTCGCTGATGTTCCACTTGTCGCAGCCATCGTGGATTTTCCGTTGCCCAATAGCGTATATCATGCCGGTTTACGTTACCGCTGTTGGTGAATGACGCTTCGTCGCTAAATAGAACGTGTGCAAAAATTCTGTCATCGTTCTGTAATTTCTCTTGAGCCCAGTGGCAGAACTGTACACGACGTTCAAAGTCGTCGCCATGCAATTCCTGGTGCGTAGAAATATGGTACTCGTGCAATCGATGTTGTGTAGCATTCTCAACACCGACGTTTTTGAGATTCCCGATTCTCGCGCAATTTGTTTGCTACTGATGTACGGATTAGCCGCGACAGCAGCTAAAACACCTGCTTGGGCATCATCATTTGTTGCAAGTCGTGGTTGACGTTTCACATGTGGCTGAACACTTCCTGTTTCCTTAAATAACGTAACTATCCGGCGAACGGTTCGGACACTTGGATGTTGTCGTCCAGGATACCGAGCACCATACAAAGCACACGCCCCATGTGCATTTTGATCACAATAGCCATACATCAACACGATATCGACCTTTTCCGCAATTGGTAAACGGTCCATTTTAACACGGGTAATGTATCACGAAGCAAATACCGTCCGCACTAGCAGAATGTTACGTGATACCACGTACTTATACGTTTGTGACTATTACAGCGCCATCTGTCACAAAGCGAAAAAAGTGGTCCAACTAAAACATTCATATTTATTTACGTACTACACGAATATGTAATAAGAAGTCGGGGTTCTTATTTTTAAAAAGACGCAGTTGATATCCGTTTGGCCTATGGCAGCGTCATCTAGCGGGCCAACCATAGCGCCATCTGGTTTCCCCCTTGAAGCTACACGAGTTTCGTTCTTTGTAGTTTATTCGTTTGATGCTTATTTTGTTAGATATTTGTCCCGGTCACTATCAATGGACTACCCTGTATAAGCAGAGCAGAGACGAATGCGAAATATTCTAGCGACGGCATGTACCGCAAAATGGAAAATCCGATAACATAAGCGACTTTGAAAGAGACGGTGAAGACACGACCAGGTGACAAGGCGTTGGACGTTCACGCCTCATCACCGAACGTGGAAATCGGAGGTTTGTCCGCTCTGTGAAGCAGGGTAGGCGGTAATCTGTGACAGATCTGACGACGGAGTGCAACGCTGGTGCGCTTTGAAGCACATCGTTCAGCATACGGCGAACACAGGACTCTGCAGCAAGACAGCCACTGCGTGTTTCCGTGTAAGCCCAACAACGTTGTCAGTACCGATTGGGGTGGCCACGGGATCATCAAGATTGACCTTCGATCAGTGTAGACGTGTCGCCTGGTGGGATGAACCACGTTTCTAATACGCCATCATCCAGGCAAACGGCTGTTCAAAACATACAGTGCACCATGGATGCAGGCCGGTGGGTGGAGTATTATGCTATTGCAGACATTCACCTGGGCATCCGGGGGACCTATGACAGTAACTGAAAGATCCAGGAGGGCGTGAAGAGTATTGGGAATCACCTGCGTCCCTACCTGCTTGATGTATTCTCCGGCCAGAATCGTAGCTCAGTTGTCTGAGGAGCACGATAGTGAATTCATTTCGCGAACTTGGCCACCACATTTTCGTGATCTGTACCCGATAGAACACGTCTGGGACTCTATCGGACATCAACTCCGCTCCCGCAGACCACTGGCCCGGATTTTAAGCGAACTGCGGGAGCTGAGCATACACATCTGGAACCACATACCTCTGGAAACTTACCGAGGATTTATCTACACGTGTAATGCAATTTCGCTTCTGTATTGCGTTAAAATGGTGGACCAGCAACCTGTTAAGAGGGTAATGAAATGGAACACCTATAGCCGTCCTTACGATGCTGTGTGTTATATGACTACCAGTTTCGGAGCTTCAGTGCTCCATCTTCAGGCCTTAACTGACACTGAGACCGTTAATACCATTCACCTACTCGATTCATCACTGGCCAACATCTATAACTATTTTCACATATACCTGTAACAACGATTTGCCTCTCGAACCATCAACTATAAAGTCAGCATGGTCGGAGAGACAACATGGTTAAGCAGAGACCAGACTCGTGGCGATAATATATTAGACCTTCTGGTGACATACAGACCCGAACTATTTGAAACAGTTAACGCAGAACAGAGAATCAGCGATCATAAAGCGGTTGCTGCATCGATGATTTCAGCCGTAAGTAGAAATATTAAAAAAGGTAGGACGATTTTTCTGTTTAGCAAAAGTGACAAAAAGCAGATTTCAGAGTACCTGACGGCTCAACACAAAAGTTTTGTCTCAAGTACAGATAGTGCTGAGGATTGGTGGACAAAGTTCAAAACCATCGTACAATATGCGTTAGATGAGTATGTGCCAAGCAAGATCGTAAGAGATGGAAAAGAGCCACCGTGGTACAACAACCGAGCTAGAAAACTGCTGCGGAAGCAAAGGGAATTTCACAGCAAACATAAACATAGCCAAAGCCTTGCAGACAAACAAAAATTACGCGAAGTGAAATGTAGTGTGAGTTGGGCTATGCGAGAGGCGTTCAATGAATTCGAAAGTAAAGTTCTATGTACTGACTTGGCAGAAAATACTAAGAAAGTTTTGTCTTATGTCAAAGCGGTAGGTGGGTCAAAACAAAATGTCCAGACACTCTATGACCAAAATGGCACTGAAACAGAGGATGACAGACTAAAGGCCGAAATACTAAATGTCTTTTTCCAAAGCTGTTTCATAGAGGAAGACTGCACTGTAGTTCCTTCTCTAAATTGTCGCACAGATGACAAAATGGTAGATATCGAAATAGACGACAGAGAAATAGAGAAACAATTAAAATCGCGCAGAAGTGGAAAGGCCGCCTGACCTGATGGGATACCAGTTCGATTTTACACAGAGTACGCGAAGGAACTTGCCCCCCTTCTTGTAGCGGTGTACCGTAGGTCTCTAGAAGAGCATAGCGTTCCAAAGGATTGGAAAAGGGCACAGGTCATCCGCGTTTTCCAGAAGAGATGTCGAACAGATGTGCAGAACTATAGACCTATATCTCTAACGTCGATCAGTTGTAGAACTTTGTAACACGTATTATGTTCGAGTATAATGACTTTTCTGGAGACTAGACATCTGCTCTGTAGGAATCATCATGGGTTTCGGAAAAGACGATCGTGTGAAACCCAGCTCGCGATCTTCGTCCACGAGACTCAGAGGAACATAGACACGGCTTCCCTGGTAGATGCCGTGTTTCTTGACTTCCGCAAGGCGTTCCATACAGTTCCTCACAGTCGTTTAATGAACAAAGTAAGAGCATATGGACTAAAAGACCAATTGTGTGATCGGATTGAAGAGTTCCTAGATAACAGAACGCATCATGTCACTCTCAATGGAGAGAAGTCTTCCGAAGTAAGGGTGATTTCAGGTGTGCCGCAGGGGAGTGTCGTAGGACCGTTACTATTCACAATATACATAAATGACCTTGTGGATGACATCGGAAGTTCACTGAGGCTTTTTGCGGATGATGCTGTGGTATATCGAGAGGTTGTAACAATGGAAAATTGTACTGAAATGCAGGAGGATCTGCAATGAATAGACACATGGTGCAGGGAATGGCAATTGAATCTCAATGTAGACAAGTGTAATGTGCTGCGAATACATAGAAAGAAAGATCTCTTATCATTTACCTACAGTATAGCAGGTCAGCAACTGGAAGCAGCTAATTCCATAAATTATCTGGGAGTACGCATTAGGAGTGATTTAAAATGGAATGATCATATAAAGTTGATCGCCAGACTGAGATTCATTAGAAGAATCCTAAGGAAATGCAATCCGAAAACAAAGGAAGTAGATTACAATACTCTTGTTCGCCCACTGCTTGAATACTGCTCAGCAGTGTGGGATCCGTACCAGATAGGATTGAGAAAGTAGATAGAGAAGATCCAACGGAGAGCAGCGCGCTTCGTTACAGGATCATTTAATAATCGCGAAAACGTTACGGAGACGATAGATAAACTCCAGTGGAAGACTCTGCAGGAGAGACCCTCAGTAGCTCGGTACGGGCTTTCGTTCAAGTTGCGATAACGTACCTTCACCGAGGAGTCAAGCAGTATATTGTTCCCTGCTACGTATATCTCGCGAAGAGACCACGAGGATAAAATCAGGGAGATTAGAGCCAACACAGAGGCATACCGATAATCCTTCTTTCCACGAACAATACGAGACTGGAATAGAAGGGGGAACCGATAGTGGCCACCGTCAGGTGGCTTGCGGGGTATGGATGTAGATGTAGTTGGTTGTTACAGGTAGTCTGCGAAAACCTGGTACAGATGAATCGTGTATACGGTTGGTGTTAACCCCCTCAGCATCAGGTAAGTCCTGAAGATCCTGCGCAGAGGCACTGAAACTTGTAGTCATATGAAAAATAACATCGTATTGACGACTGTAGGTGTTCAGTCTAATTACATAAGTGAACTGCCGAAATCCCTCAAATCTCCAATCACAAGAACGGACATACATAAAACTGCCGAAGTCCTTCAGACCTCCAATCACAAGGATTGACATACAAAAACTTGTTAAGAGAGTGGTAGTAATGTTAATGTTTGGTGCTTCAGTGCAAGTTGCTGTTCCTTCCAGACAGAGTTTAGAGTTGCCGAGTGTTAATGTGTTTCTTTTTCAAGAACTTGCTTCTGGCTCACCCTTTTGTGTAGGAGAAGAAAACGAAATGAAGATTCTATTAAGTAGCACATTAGTAGGAGCACCTGGAACCGCAAACAACGCGAACATCAGACGTCCGTCTTCGTGATAGAGATCGTGGTTAATGATCGAGAGAAAGAATGAAGAAAGATTAGTGTTTAACGCTCCAACGATGATGACGTCATTAGAGGCAGAGCACAAGTTCGGGTTGGGCAAGGATGACGGTAGAAATCGGTCACGTCTTGTACAAAGTATCTGTCTCAGCATTTGCCTTAGGCGATTTAGGGAAACCCTTGTGGAACATATCTAGAAGGACGCTCCTAAATACAATGGTGTCCAAAATTAGAGCAGCGAACGGAAATTTTGCAAGGCTGCGTTTATTTTGCCACAAAACAGTATAGTAAACTAGAAACAATGTAAAGCATGCAGAACGTAGTTACATGCATAACGGTAGACACAAATGTTCCTCGGTTGTTGTTTTTTTTTTTTCAACTTAACGGATTTGCATACATATTCTGACAACTGGTTAATGTGCTCAGTATGGGAAATGAGCACCTCTGGTGCCAATACAGGCATTAAAACGACAGGACATGCTGCGATCATGTCAACAATGTTGAGGTAGTAACGCCCATTCTTCTTGCAGAGCTACTCGCAAGTCCTGGAGAGTGGTTGGTGGATGCTGAAGTGATGCAACCCGTCTTCCGAATGCATCCCGGATATGCTCTTTGTGATTCAAATTTGGAGAGCGATCAGGCCAGTCCATGCGTCATTATCTTCAGTTTTTTTTTTTTTTTTTAATCAACCACCCGTGCTATATGAGGTGGAACATTATGGTCAACAACCGCTAGGAGTGGCCGCTCGCATTGAGGCGCCATGTCACGGATTGCGCACTCCCTCTCGCCAAAGGTTCGAGTCCTGCGTCGTGCATGGGTATTTGTGTTGTTCTTAGCATAAGTTAGTTTAAGTAGTGTGTAAGTCTAGGGACCGATGACCTCAGCAGTTTGGTCCCTTAAGAATTCACACACATTTGAACATTTGAACATTATAGTCGTCAATGCGAAGTCTCGGCCCACAGTACCTCGCAACAACCGCGCATGAGATCCCAAGATCACCTCACCATACCTGACAGCAGTTAAATCTTGCTGATTCACTTGTACAGTTTCATGAAGAGATGTTGGAGTGGGCAATACAATCTTTGCCCACGCCATTAGGACTGCTCCTCGATTTGGGTCTCTTTCCACAATGTCTGGATCCCGAAATCGTATTCCACGTGCCCTCCAGATGCGAATCCATAGAGAATCACTCTCCAGACCAAATCGGGACTCATCTGTGAAAAGAACATTGACCCACCGTTCAATCGTCCAGGTGGCATTTTGAGGACTCCACTCTAGACGTTCCCTTCTGTGAAGACCCGCCAGAGGTAAACAGACAGCAGGTCTCCAACAATGAAGGCCACTCTGACGAAGCCTCCTATACACCGTTTGCCTCGATACAACACGTCCAGGAGATGCTGCGAGGTCAGCTGCGAGTTCTAGTGCAATATTAAGGCAGTACCGTCGTGCCCTTACAGCTCTTTCTGACGCCACACGTGTTCGGCCCTATCTTGGTCTCCGGGAAAGTTTAGGCCGCTATAATGTCGTGTCATTCGAGAAACAACAGAACGATTCAGGTTAAGCCATGGGGCCACATCAGTTTGCGACTCTCCTACTTCCATTCTTACTGTGGCCCTCTACACCAGAGAGTCCGTAGGCATCTTCTATGTGCCATACTGCACTGTTTGTGACTGTACACAGCGATTGTGGATGTGGGACTACCCTGCAAACACTAGCCTGCTTGATAGGCGCCCGAAATCGTTGCTGGCGTGGTTGCCCGTTGATCGGAACGCCGTCTTCCGTGCGGAACACGATCGTAACGACATCTTTTGACAGTTTGTATGATTATATCGTGAATCAGGTATCGGACGGGGAAATAGCAGTTTGCAGCTTTAAATTTGGACCCTAGTGTACGAGTCCTTTGCGTTACCACTGCGCCGTCTTGCTGGGTATCAGCTTCCAGTCCCGCTGTCCCTCACCAGAAATCACACAAATAATTCCAGCTGTTATCGACTTGAAAAAAAACTCAGGGATTTCACCCAATTAAAGCTCTCAAAATATCATACACTAACAAATAGAACGGAAAACTTTTACAAAAGAGAATGTAGAGCTACAATAGTTGACAACTGGTAGGAAATAATTCTGCAATGTGTTCAACTTTTGCTAACCTCTCCGTGCAGTACGCAATTAAGGAAAAGTGCGGGTTTCTACTTAATCTTTTATCGTCATACAACTATTTTTGCACAAATCTGTCTCTTTTAAGTTCCCATATCTTAATCATCCTTAAAATGAATGCGTTTTACTCCTGTGACAGACACAATAAGAGCGAGAATACAAAAGCGTTAAGGCCGGCTGGAATGGCCGAGCGGTTCTAGGCGCTACAGTCTGGAACCGCCCGACCGCTGCGGTCGTAGGTTCGAATCCTCTCTCGGGCACGGATGTGTGTGATGTCCTTAGGATGGTTAGGTTTAAGTAGTTCTAAGTTCTAGGGGACTGATGACCTCAGAATTTAAGTCCCATAGTGCTCAGAGCCATTTGAACTATTTGAACAAAAGCGTTAGCTGCGTGCCCTTATCTGCACAGCCGGTAAGACTAAGCTTTCAGACGGACAAAAGTTCGCACGTGATATTCTTTGGAAGTGACCACTGAGATATCATCCTAACCCCTCATAATCCTCATGCCACCATTTTTTACATTTATCACACTGTGTCAAGTCATAATCAGAAACACCTCCACACTATGAAAAAATGGTTTTACACGAATTTTTTGCTGTTAGATGTGCTACCTTCGTCTCTTGTATTAGTTCTCGCAATGCGCATTCCTGGCCACCAGACGTAAAATAACAACGCGTTTCTTGTTAAGAGCATTTTTTCGAGGTTTATATATATATATATCACAAATAGCAGTTCTGTTCATACAGTAATCGGAAGTAGATTTATTTCGTTAGTGGTTTTAATTCGTGTACGTTTTCGAGTTTTATACGAGCGGCGTTCAATAAATAATGCAACACTTTTTTCCTCCGTCAGTTTCGGCTGAAAAAAATGCGGATTTTCCTATGGGACAAGGACAACTGGAGTATTGCTGCTTCAGCCACTGTAGTTTCCTTAAGTTCCGATAGCTGGCGGCGCTATACGTAACCCTCGAAGTGGCATCTGTAACGGAAGCAGTGACATAGTTACTTGACGGAAAATCAGAGCATCACATACATTAATAGACACTTTCAGAATGTCTACGAAAACCTGGCAGTGAGCAGAAGCACGGTGAGTCGTTGGGCAAAACGTCTGTCATCGTCGCAACGAGGTCGCGCCAACCGGTCATATCTCCCGCGTGCCGATCGTCCCAACACAGTTGTGACGCCTGAAATGTTGGAACGTGTCGACACTCTCATTCGAGGTGATCGACGGATCACAATCAAACTCCTCGCTGCACAACTAGACGTCTGTGTTGGTAGTGCTGAAACACTCGTCCACCAGCTGGGGTACTCAAAGGTGTGAGCACGCTGGGCTCCTCGCCGCCTAATTGAAGACCGTTAAGAGTAACGAAAGACCTTCTGTGAGAAATTGCTGGCGCGAATGATGGCGAGGTTATTGATGCAGGAAGAAGTTGACTGCGAAGTCAACCAGTAGAGAAGCACCATGCGGGAATACAAGCCCACCCATTACGCTGGCGTAAGGCCGTCGCATCGAACAGAAATTACGTTGAAAAATAGTTTTTTGTAGCCAAAAGACTGGGGATTAATATGGTGTATTGGAAACTTGAATAAAAAGAACCTGTTTTCAGAAAAAAATGTGTCGCGTTACTTGTTGGGCGCCCATCGTATGTTCCATACATAAACATTGGCTGTTGTCTTGTTTCAAATAACACTGTAGCTCTTTTGGCAAATATTTGAAGATAGCAGCAGTAGGCATTAACAGCAAGAGACGTCGAAAGCGTCAGCCAGGCGCATGGAGCCGCATATGTAGTCTGTTTTTATTGTAGGGTTTGATGCAGCAGACCATAAATACAATTTAATACTGGATTACTATTTACTGCAGGATTTAGCAGCCTAGATAGTGTTCAATCTTGATGGTTACTGGTAGCAAAACCTTAATTCTAATGACTTACAGCAGCCACAGCAGGTATGCAAACAACTCACCTATTGTCTACAACATTTTAAAATGGAGTATACTTGCGGACACCTCTGCTCTTCCAGCTCTTTGCTATCCGGTCGTACGATTCCTTTAGTCAACAAAAATCTGCACGCTCACTGCTTCGCGAAACCAACATATCAGGGTTGCAGTGAGTAACGATTGTCAGTAAAGAAACTAAGGAGTACTGATTAATTTTGTAACGGGTGCATCGTTAGTCAGTATCGAATGCAACGGTTCAGAACCTAGGCGTGACTTTTACAGTCCTGTTGCATAAGTGAGGGCTGTACCGGTTGTGCTTGTAACTCACGGACGAAAATGTTCCAGGCTCTCCGACAACCAAGTCAATGAATCACTCTCTGGCAGCCTCCAGTGGTTACGTATTCAGAATTATGGGATAGCCGCTAAACGCGGCCACTTCCTGTTGATAAGTGTGTCAGCGCAAAGCCAACGGGGAACTCTTATTACGTAAAGGGGCTGGTGTGGACAGCCCTTAAGATATCACTAAAACACTGTCAACATATCTTTCTAAGGTATCATTCAAGGGTAACTATGTTATGTCATTTCTGGTAACTTTTTCTGCAGATTCTATATTGGTTAATCCCACACCATGTTAGTGCTGTGTTACGAGAGTAATCGTAGCAACCACACTTCGCTTGCAGATTTCTCTAATTAATTGACTGAAGCAGTAGAAGAGGTCATCATTATTCGAGACTTCCCTATAAGCTATTCGGTTTGTACATGCCCACGTTGGACAAAATGTTATTAATCCCCAGGAGATGTCACGCTAATACCGCATCATAAATACTCTAACATTGATGATGATCTTGTTTCAGCGAGAAAGAGAGTCGACAAATATTTCCGGGTACGCTACATCCAGCTGAAGTCACTAACTGATTATTACGCTTCCTAGAGTTACCAGAATGCGGCGTCATTGATATCCAAGTTTTGCCCATTGTTCCAAATAGTCCCAGACTATGTGATTATGATCGGGTGATGCAGCGGGCCAGTCGAGCTGCAATAACGAGTCTGGTTGTTGGTTAGTCCAGTCCTGTTAACTCGGCTTTTATGCTAGAAGACAGTAAAGTTCACAGCTTACTCATCATGGAGATAGGGCACATGTTCACGATAACGCGAGTAAGTGGGCCCGAGTCAAGGTGCGAAAAACATCCCCAAAACATCACAGAATGAGCCGGCCGTTGTGACCGAGCGGTTCTAGGCACTTCAGTCCGGAACCGCGCTGCTGCTACGGTCGCAGGTTCGAATCCTGCCTCGAGCACGGATGTGTGTGATGTCCTTTCGTTAGTTAGGTTTAAGTAGTTCTAAGTCTAGGGGAGTTATGACCTCAGATGTTAAGTCCCATAGTGCTTAGAGCCATTTGAACCATTTGAATTTGAATCACAGAACGACATCAGGCCTGAACTAAATCTGATGCGTCTGCACAAGTAAGCAGCCCCAGTAAAGGGAACAAATCAAAGTTTATTCAACATAATTTCCGCAAAAATATTCTTCCCGATGAAACAAATGAAAGGACAGTTCTTCAGCAAGTGAAACAAAATGGATGCTAGTCCTTCAATAAGTGAAAAAAGTAAATGATGGTTCGTAAATAACAAGGCCACTTAGAATGCAGGAATTACAATGTAAATAAATAAGTTCAGTGGTACTTGAAAGAGTCTTGAAGTACTAATAACTTCAGGTTAAAATGAAAAAATAGTTTCTCAATCCAGCTTAACCAATTCCAAGCCAAAGCTTCAGTCAAGAAAAATAAACAGTTAGCAGCTCTTTCGGTGTTCTACGCCCTTCAGAAGTATTGAGAGCTAACAAAATGGTTCAAATGGCTCTGAGCACTATGGGACATAACATCTGAGGTCATCAGTCCCCTAGAACTTAGAACTACTTAAACCTAACTAACCTAAGGACATCACACACATCCATGCCCGAGGCAGGATTCGAACCTGCGACCGTAGCAGTCGCGCGGTTCCCGACTGAATTGTCTAGAACCGCTCGGCCACCGTGGCCGGCTGAGAGCTAACAGTAAGGAAATATCTAAATCCAACAAGGATAGAAACTTCCCGTCTGACACTATCTTCACGGATAGAAGAAGAACAGAATATTCATACAAAATGTCATCGAGCACGTCGCTAATCACATAGAGTCCCAGCTGAGGAGGCGGAGTGCTTTCCAAAAGTAAACGGCCCAGTCCTTGGCGCGGGGCGGTGGAGAACATGAGGTTGCTGGCAGCGACGTAACTGCTCTCCAGAGCTCGTGTACCAGCCTAAATAGCTGCCTCGCGCATGGACACTTGCGGGCGTATTTCACGCACGGTACAAGGCGCGTGCGTGAAGAGATGCCGTGTACCCTGCCTCCTGGTGACTTGGCCAGAGCGCCCTCTGCTGGCGTGGCTAGTGAGTTACAGAGTTGCGAAGTCCCGTGTCACCTAAACTGTAGGGGCTGAGCTTGCTGCAACCAACACCATGAATTATCTTCTGATGTCTAGGGCACCATGAGAATAGCCTCCACACACTACAGGTTAAAAGCGTAATCAAGCCAGTGGTGCACTCGGGGAAACACATCACAGAAAAAGAGCCAACATCGTGACTCGTCCGACCACAATTCATGCCTCAAGTCAACTACCGTCTAATTTCTGTGAATGTGGGCCCACTGGAGACGTTTCGCTTCATGTGTCAAAGTGAGCAAGGTCTTTTTGCAATATACACGATTCCACATGTCCAATCAATATCATGCACCTTCTTTCACATTGTCTGGTATGACATTAGTTGAGATGGACGCGCTTTCGCTGACATCATCAGTTCCTGTTGGGTGGGCATGGGCATGTCCAAATATGATGGTTCCTTTCTCCCATTCTCTCACTTCTCCACGCTGAAGCATCTTACTGACACGCACATTTACTGTCTTGACTTACGTCAATGTTGGAGAGTCACATGACCGCATCGTCCGAGGTCTACAGCATGCACAGCGCTCCAAAGCAACTAGTGTGCTCTTATATTGTAGTGACTAATATTTTGTCTGGTGGGATAATTATTGCTAATAGTGGATTACCTAATACGTTAGAATCCACTCGCGTAAATGCACAGTGTTTATATCAGGTATTTTGTAATACACTTTATAGGAACGTGATTAATGTCTGTGCTCTGTCAACATCTATATCTGTATTTATATTCTGCAACCCACTATGAAGTGGATGGCAGAGGGTACGTCCCTTCGTACCTGCCATTAGAGACATTTCCAGTTCCATTCGAATATGGAGCGCAGGTTGAATGACTGCTTAGATATTAAAACAAACATCCTGGTACATGTTCAGGGTAACATGAGTAAGTGAGCCCTAGTCACGGTGATGTGGGAGCGACACGTAGGGAGGCTTGCAGAACATTCCTAGGTTCATCTCTTAAAGTTGGTTCTAGAAACTTTCCAAGTATGTTTTCACATATAGTTTGCGTCTATCTTCGAGCGTCTGCCAGTTCAGGTTTTTAGCATCTTCATGAGATTCTCCCACGAGTCAAACAAACTTGTGACCATTCGTGTTTCCCTTCTTGGTGTCCGTTCAATGTCGCCTGTTAGCCCTATTTGGTACATTTCCCACACACTTGAACAATATTCTAGGATAAGTCGGAAGAGAGTTTTGCATGCAGTCTCCTTCGAAGGCGAATTGCACATCGCTAGTATCCAACCAATAAACTACAGTCTGCCACCTGCTTCAACAATGACTGAAATGATGTAATCATTTCATTTCATATCCATATAAACTGTTACACCAAGATGTTTGCATCATATGATCGAATCCAACTGTGAATCACTGATATTATAGTCGTAGGATACTACGTTTCTTTCGTTTCACTAAGTGTATAATTTTACGTTTCTGAACGTTTAGAGAAAGTAGCCCGACTTTGAAATCTCATCAAGATCTGACTGAATATTTGTGCAGCTTTTTTCAGACTGTACATTATAAATAACTGGATCATCCGCAAGAAGTCAGACTTTACTATTAATATCGCCTGCAGGTCATTACCGTACAACATGAACAGCAAGGTCCCAAAACACTTCCCTTGGGACAGACCCGAAGTTACGTTTGTAGATGACTCTCCAGCCAAGATAACTTACTGCGTCCTCCCTACCAAAATCTGGCTTATCGCACCATTGATAATAAGCAGAGATGTGGTATCGTGTCAAATGCTCTTCGGATATCAAGAAATACTACACCCACCTGAGTGCCTACATCCAAAAATGCCGGCTGGCTTACACATGATTGGCGTTTCAGGGATCCATGCCGGTTGGCATGGTGGAGGTCATTTTGTCCGAGATACATCTTTACGTATGCGCTAGGAATATGTTCTAAAATTTTACAACAAATGGTGGTCAACAGTAGTGGACGTAGTCTTGCAAATCACTTCTTCTACCATTCTCGTAGAAGGATAGGCCAGTGCTTCCTTTCAGTTAATGGGCACGGTTTTTTGTTCGAGGGGTCTACGGTAGGTTATAGTTAAAAAAGAGTCTAACTGATTTGCAGATTCAGTAAAAAATCTGATATGGATACCATGAGGCCCTAGAAATTCGTTCAGTTTTAAATGTTTTAGCTGTTGCTCTACTCAACTGACCCTGATATCTATTTATTCATCTTTTCAATGGTACTGGGGCAATATGCATGAGTTTTTCTTGGAAAAGGAACTTTTAAAAAGAGAGCTGAGCACTTCCGCTTTTACTGTACTACTCCCAATTTCAGCCCTTTGATATAGCCGGAAAAAAACTATTCTGCAAGGTCAACTGAATTAGAGACAGCTTGCGTGTTGGAGAGAGAGTACTTCTATCGGTATAATGAATGGAACCGTTAGATATTTTAGATGACTTGGATGCCGTCAGATCTTTTTCTGGCCGTCGGAGTGACAGGTGAATAGGGGATGGGCAAGAGTCGCGACATTAGTGTGTCTGACCTCAGCCAGTCCGTGGGTAACTGTCGTATGTGAAGTACGTTTCCGAGGGCAAGAAGGCACTGGTCTCTTTAAGTCCTTTGCTGGACAACAACAACCGGTATGCGACCTTACCATCCAGAATAACATAATAATTGGGTGGCACAGAAGCCGTTGTCCAACATGTGTACCTTTTATAGAAATACGGGTCATCTGTTATCCAAACAACTATCATCTAACACATAAACATGTTTTGGCGCAAGCAATAACAACTTTTATTCCGATCAGTAAAATGCAGACGTGTTTTAAGTAATAATTATGGCGACGAATGTTAGACCTCAAAAATACTATATCTATTGTGATTATTAAGCTATTCTCTAGACTTTCGCATTCTAGAGAACCTTCTTTACAATGCAACTA
The DNA here is from genome assembly GCF_023897955.1 of Schistocerca gregaria. Lineage (NCBI taxonomy): Eukaryota > Metazoa > Arthropoda > Insecta > Orthoptera > Acrididae > Schistocerca > Schistocerca gregaria. Next base: position 668,023,988 of record NC_064920.1, read on the forward strand.
GCGACCTGCCGCAGCTTCACACTGCTGCCACTAAGCATCTACTGACGGACGACTTGTCTGGCGTACCAGTAATGAATTACATACAGAAACCTGCGTCGTAAATCAGTGTATCTATTAGCGCAAATCGTATCAAAATCTTTACAGTAGTTCCTCAGATTAGCCTTCAAATACAGACAGAAAAACGGGTTAAGGGATTTTAATTCGTCAGCGAGCCTTCTGTCAGGTTATTCAGTGACTTGACAGTTCACTTTATTCATAAACATAATTTTATTGAATGAAAATATTTCGTCTAATTGTCTCAAATAACGTTAAAGGCACTTACTGGAACATGACAAGTACACAGACACTCCGTCGACCGTCTGTCAGAAGCTCAGCAAGCGCTAAGTTCAGGAAGCATGGCAGGGTGTGCACACTAGTGAGGTGCCGATGTTAACGACACACGAGAATATCACAGCAAGCTCACAAACCTGACATATGATTCTGATAATTTTTTATAGTGTAAAATGGAAACCTTTCGTTGCTTCAAGTGATGAAAGAAAATATCGAAATCAGTCAACCAGGACTTACACAACACGAAAAGACTTTCATATTACCATACAAAAACGTACAAAAATGAGCTTTTGCTAGAGGTGTCATGTTAGCAGTCACATATATAAACTGGTTGCATAACAATCTATGTCTAACAAGGAGACACCATGGCTATCGGATTTCTGTAATTTTATATATTTATGGCACGGGAAGTTCGGAACTGAAATATTAATCGACGTCAAATTCTTAAGAATTTTTGAGAGAAGTGTAAATTAATTGCGAAAGCATTAATTTGCACCTCCCTCAAAAAACCTCAAAAAATCTATTTTGAACTCTTCTGAGCATCTTTAACGTGGTATCTTGTATCGATATCACCCAAAGGGCGTCAAAGTTGGCAGAGAGAGAGAGAGAGGGAAAGTAGGGAATAAGTAGGGAATAAGGAGGGAAGTAGGTTCAGATAATAGGAAGTTCCCTACCCAACCTAACAAATAAGGAGTGCCACAACAGCAAAACGTAAGTTTAAGCTAAGGTTCCAAAGGAGATTAAGCCCTCCATGAGCCCGCTTGCACCCATCTGGTGAAAATGAAAGTTTCAAATTAAAAAAAAAAAATGTATAGGACGCCGGCGGCAGCCAGACAGCCCACTCGCACTTGGTGCCTCTTCGCTACGTGACGCTACGCAAACGCTCCCCCCACCCCACCCCACCCCACCCCCTGATCCACCCCTCCTCATCCGCCCCAGTCACGGCTCCACCACCATCGTTCGTGCTCCAGTTGAGAGAGCTCATCGTTGTTACTATTGCATGAGCTGGACTCTGTTTCTTGGTGCATTATTTGTAATGAGTCTTCATATACTTCGAGAAATAATACTGTGTTTACTGGATCAAATGGCTCTGAGCACTATGGGACTTAACTTCTGAGGTCATCAGTCCCCTAGAACTTAGAACTACTTAAACCTAACTAACCTAAGGACATCACACACATACATGCCCGAGGCAGGATTCGAACCTGCGACCGTAGCGGTCGCACGGTTTCAGACTGTAGCGCCTAGAACCTCTCGGCCACTCCGGCTAGCCCCTGTGTTTACTGTGTTAACTTGTTCGTTAATAATTTCTGCTGCTGTCCAACTTTCCTATGAAGAAGGATGAAAAAATAGATTTATAATGTTTTTAATTTATACAATCTTTATTACAATCTTTTATAAAAGACCGATAATTAAGATTTTATATTTGCAATGAAAACTGGATTTTTGTATGCACTATGTAACTATTAATAAGACGACGTCGATTTTTCAATTTTTTTAAAAACGGCTATTCGTTAATTAGCGTATATTCGATTAATTATATATTTAAATGATGCAGGTATTCAAGCTGAACGGAGGATACGAAAAAGATAATTACCGAAGTAATACTCGAACCAGTGATCCAGCGATTATCAACCTTGAGCTTTACCGACTTTTTTCCATCTTTATGTATTTTATGCTTCACGGAAATGCTCATAGAACATACAGTTTTGTTTAAAAATTTGCGTTGGCCGATAATCGAAACCGGGAATTGTATGTAGCTAGCGAAAATTCTGCTACGGAGCCACGCTACTTGTCGAAAAGTACACCTGGCCTTAAAATATTACAGAAGCTCGGAAAACTACAAATTCTGTTTGATCGAGAATTCTTGAGAGTTGCACATTAACTGCTTTTGCAGACTGATATTTGTTGATATTTGAGTTCCGAACTTTACGTATACTAATAACAAAAAAATGCGATTGTCGTGTGGTGAAGAGATTTTACAATTGAGACTGGGTAGTTATTTTTTATTTTTTCCAATGCCGTATACTTACCTTCCAGTGTATATGAAGCGTGACGAGTCATTACGACGGAAGTTTGCTGCAATAGAGGGTACCGCTCGATTCTTAGTTCCTTGGAAGCAACACACTTCCGGCTTTTGTATGTATCGTATTTATCTGTAGTGACGTCAACGATGGCCGCTCTTGGTGTACTTGAGACTAATTCAAGGGAACGTATCAACTGAACAAAATACCAACATTCACGTGCTGGACTCTGCACCATTACGCGTCTCTCAAAAAGTGATGCTCTTCCTATCAGTTATTGTAAAGAGGGCTGAATCTATGTTAGTTTTTTGTAAGCGTTTCAAAAAAGTACCGTGACTTTCATATTGACATATTGGCCTCCCTGGAACAGAACTGGGTGTTGTAGTTCAAATGCTATCTTTGCTGTTACTCACTGCTGCCTTCGGTCTGCAGCAGCCCATAAAAGCCAGTTTGGTCAGTGCACTGTTTCATTTTGAGACAACTGCGATGTAAATAAAGGAGTGTCCATTACGTTTGTGGATCTTTATGAAGTAGGAGTTCTAGGCTGTTCATTTCATTTATAAATCTAAGATGTTGAATACGATTTTTGTTCGCACATTTGTGATCATTCTGTCTTCTTCTTAAACCATTCTACCCTCTTCACCGCTGTGGTGGGCGAGAGTTCTAGGCGGTACAGTCTGGAACCGCGCGACCGCTACGGTCGCAGGTTCGAATCCTGCCTCTGGTATGGATGTGTGTGATGTTCTTAGGTTGGTTAGGATTAAGTAGTTCTAAGTTCTAGGGGACTGATGACCTCAGAAGTTAAGTCCCATTTGAGCGTCTTCACCTTTAAGTAAACCTGGATTTAGTCATTGACAAATATCTAAATCCACGGTCAGAATCACTTATAAAATTCTAGCTTGAAGGTTCTTCTTTGTAAGAGAAACTGGCTCTCAAAGGTTTAAGCTTAAATGACAGAAATTTCGTCTTTTCGATGCCAGGCTTTTTTTTTCATCAACTCATGTCTAATTAGACGATAATTCCCGTCTAGCTTATATAGATTCAGAGCTGTAGAGATTTATTGAAGGCACAGTGCACCTCATAAAGGCAATGAAAGGTATAACACTTTTACTTTTATTTTCGGAAACCTTATTACTGAGAATGACAGACTATGAAGAAAGTATTGGTTGAATACAGTGAAGTGAGGAAAGTCATGGGAAACGTCCTATTATCGTGGCGGACTTCCTTTCGCCCGGCGTAGTACAGCAACTCGACGTGGCATGGATCCAACAAGTCGTTTGAGTCCCCTACAGAAATATTGAGCAAGCTGCCTCTATAGCCGTACATAATTGCGAAAGTATTGCCGGTGCAGAGTTTGTGCGCGAACTGACCTCTCAATTACGCCCATAAATGTTAGGTGGACAGAAAAGGAGCTGCAGGCGATGTCATGCTGTTAGCAAAGGCACTCGCGTAGATCTGTTGCCATTAATGCCAAATTTCGCAACATCGTCCTAAAGGATGCATCTGTCGTACATACCATATTGACTTCTCCTGTGTTTTCACGCAGTGTTGCTTGTCTGTAAGCACTGACAACTCTACGCAAACGCCGCTGCTCTCACTCATTAACAAACGGCCGTCGGCCTCTGCTTTGTCCGTGGTGGGAGGAAATGCCTGAAATCTGGTATTCTCGGCACACTCGTCGCACTATCGATATACTGAAACCCCTAGCAATCTCCGAAATGGAATGTCCCATGCGTCTAGCTCCAAATACCATTCTGCATTGAGTCTGTTAATTTATGGCGTGCGGCCATAATTATGCCGGAAACCTTTTCACGTGAATCACCTGAGTACAAATGACAGCTCCTCCAGTACACTGTCCTCTTATACCCTGTGTACGCGACACTACCTTCGTCTGTATACGTGCAAATCGCTATCCCTTGACTTTAGTGACATCGTGTACAGAAGTATTGTGATGCACCTACGGCCTATATGAACGCTTTATTCAGAGAGTACTCGGATGGACATGGAACGAGAGACGTGTTACAGCAATCTTGGTCCACACGATTACGCAAGGAAAATTCCTAGCGCGCTGTCATGACCAAACGAATCGGCTTCCGTGACCACACGCACGGTCCGTGCAGAGAGTGACTGTCGGGAAAGCAAATACACGCGGAAACTGCAGCCGAACCACCTTCCTGTAGAGAAAGTAGACCTAGATCATGTGTCACGCGCCCGTCGCTACGACGCGAACGGGCAGAAACTCGGCGAAAAAAGCAGCTCGTTCAGATGCATTGATAGAGCTCACTCCTCCACCTAAGGCGTCTCTGGCGGGTGTTTCCGGGCCATTCTGCGAGCGAGTTCAGGGCAACCAAGGAGAAAGTCGTTTAACTAGATCCTGGTTCTCCTTTCTGTCTGAAACCGGATCTGCAGATGCACTGTACTAGTAAGTACCTTCTCTCCTTCTTCTATGAAAATTCGAGCGCTTCCTACAGTACGTGATGGAATGAGTTTCTGTTAAGAAGGGTCAATGTTACAACCATCCGCAGCCGACCAGCTGTCCGTAATATTTGCGCGGATGTTGTCTTCCTATGCCTTGACGGCCTCTATCTCTACATTACTATAATAATACATACTGAAGTGCTTAGTTTCAGTACCTGCGCTAACGAAATCTTCCAAGATGTGAGACTGCACAGAAAGTGTACACCTCGTTTTAACAGCATTCCGCGATCAGTATGTATGTGGTCGACGGAATGTTATGATGCATCTAAAGTTATGTAAAGACAGTGGAGCTGAGTTTCTCATTGCTGGGAACATTTCATAACATATGTGTTGTCTTCGCAAAACTTGTGAAAATTCTATTGTCAATAAATATCCGTCAAACAATATTGTTGGAATCTGTTACTAGATCCAACAGCAGAAAATTTACTTTTATAGCGGAATTTAACTCGTTAAATCTCTCGCATCTCCTGTTGACATGTATAATTTGTTCTAATAATTATTTCTAGTAATGTAATCGTTTAGTTTTGTCAGACTATGGTGTCCTTTCTGTTCCTCCCAAATACAGTTTCTGGCTTTCTACTGAATCAGTTTTTTAGCTCGACCTTGTCACAAATCAAAACAGGAAGAAAGAGAGAAATATACTGGGGCTACAACTTTGCTTCCACCGTTTTTTCTCAAAGTTTGAGGCTTTATTGTGAGCATCTTACAAAAAATTTACGTTTCAAAGTATTGGCCATCGCTGGCCACTACTTTCTCCCACCTTTCGGGCGGCATACGAATCCGGCGGAGGAAGAACTGGGTGTCTTTCGAGAAGATCCATGCATCGATCCAATTTTGCAATTGTTCATATGACAGGAAGCGCTGGGCAGCCAGTCGTGTGCCATTGAACTAAAACTTTGTTAGTTAAAGGTAACAATGTCTGGAGAATACGGCGGGTGGGGTAGGACTTCCCATTTCAACGTTTCCAGTTATGTTTTGGCGGGTTTTGCGACATGGGCTCGAGCACTGTCATGCTGAAACATCACCCTTTCATGTATATCGTTGCGCTGTGGCCGTTTGTCTTCCAGTGCTCGGCTCAAATACATCAATTACTTTTGATAACGATCTCCTGTGATTGTTCTCGTCGGCTGTACTAGAATCGGAAGCTTTCACTCTTTCACAACCATGCCTGTCTTCAACGTCAAAATCGCCGTTCTTGAAGCATGGAAAATTATTTTCTGCAAAGTTTTGTCACTATCAGGCGTCTCATCATAGGTCGTACCCAGCTTTTTATGAGGATCAGCCACAGATTTCTTCATATCAAAGCTGAAAATTAAAACCTCCAGCAGATGATGAGAATTGGACTCGTAAGTTGACAAATTCAGCCAAGAATAACTTTAAGATGCAATCAAAAATTTATTAATATTCTGATGGCGTTATGTTCTCAAATGCCTAAGCTTACTGTATGAAACTCACGATCTACGACTTGCACCACCACTTTCCACTAAAGCCGCGCGGGATTAGCAGAGCGGCCTAAGGCGCTGCAGTCATCGACTGTGCAGTTGATCCCGGCGGAGGTTCGAGTCCTCCCTCGGGCATGGGTGTGTGTGTTTGTCCTTAGGATAATTTAGGTTAAGTAGTGTGTAAACTTAGGGACTGATGACCTTAGCAGTTAATTCCCATAAGATTTCACAAAAATTTGAACATTTTTTGCACTAATGCCGTCTACTGCAAAACGGTGGAAGCACAGTTGTAGACCTATTAGAATTTTTTACATGGAGTTCGAATAATGATTTTTACACAAGATTGAGTGTTCGCCTGTCTTCATGTGAAATGCGCCACCGTTATGCACTAGAGTACTTCGCTTATACTTGCTGTGAGTTGATAGATGATGTTGAAAGTGATATTTTCTAATTTTTGCTCTTGAATTTGAGTTAGGTGTTTCGCGATAACCAAATCTAAAATTCGTACCACTACCAGGAGTATCCCATATTTTTATCCTCCCGTTCGTTCGATAAACCTGACAACAGTCAGAAAATTTCGAACAAACGTGGAAAATCCGAAAAATACACAATAGTTTAATTTCTATTATTTGTTGATCAAGTTTCGTATATAGCTATTTCTCATGGTCGAAAATGTTGAACATTTAACTATGTAATCATTCTCCCGAACAAACATAGTCACAAAACGCTCACCTTTGGTGTCGGGTAAATATCAAGATTGGAATGGAACCTGTGTGCCAGACTAACAACGGATGGCCTGATACGTCGGCCAATCTGACTTGGTGACTCTGAGCTTCACCAGATGCATCTAAGCGAAACATCACTAAACACAAAGAAAGCAGTTGCGCACGTCACAGACGACACAAATCCACTTAGATCAATGTGACGTCGTAGCCGCAGGAAAAGCACAGAATGAGAGAAATATGTACCAACTGGGCTTAACACTGGGGTACGAAGAAATTCCTTTTCCCTAAACGTTGTGTAAGTGTTTTTGCCTCCATAAATAATTTAGACGCACCAAAGATTTAGCTCTTCCTGACAACGAAATAGAGTAATGACTATCATTTTGCCGCGCAGGATTAGCCGAACGGTCTCAGGCGCTGCAGTCATGGACTGTGCCGCTGGTCCCGGCGGAGGTTCGAGTCCTCCCTCGGGCATGGGTGTGTGTTTGTCTTTACTATAATTTAGGTTAAGTAGTGTGTAAGCTTAGGGACTGATGACCTTAGCAGTTAAGTGCCATCAGATTTCACACACATTTTTTGACAATCATTTTAAAGCAATCTTACTAAGGATCTCGTATGTTCTGCATCAACAAATGCATGCCGCAATTCATGTATTATACATGCTGAGAACGTCTCTATGATATACTGTTTTCATATTGCTCTTCCTGTGCTTTAATTCTGTTTTGTGAGATTTTTGGTGGCTTAATGTTATTGGCGCTATACGATTATACACAAGCATACATTTGTGCCATGCCAGTTTGACAAAAAAGGTTTCACATAGCAGTTGTACTAATCTTTATGCCAATTACCGGTCTAGATTTCAACTTTATCTTACTTAATTCTAATTATATATCATGCACCGTGTGATACCCCTTTTTCGAAATTAATTGCATAACCTATCGCGCCGCAGGTGGAACGCGCGACGTAGTAAGAAAATTATGTAAACGTAATTTGTGACACTTCAAATGCAAACTAATGTCTATTGAAACAAATGATTCTAGTTTATTTAGCGAGGGAGCTTGTGTCACCCACTCTTTTCTGGCTTAGCTTGCGTTGTAGACGCACGCTTTGTTTGGAGAACCGATATTTTAATGTAGAGATTCTGTGTCATTATATCAGTTAAACTCTGAAATGTTCTTATTGCATCTACTTTGTTCCAACCGGTATTGATCTGCTTCAGCATTAGACTGAGACGAGGAGACGTGGAAGTCTTGATAAGGTGATGCAACTGATCGGCCGCCATTGTAGCAGCCAATATGTAAATTTGCATGATCACTCATAGCAGCTACCTTCATTAGCTTTTAATGATTTACGAAGTCTGATTACAAGCTGTTGTACGCATTTTTATGCACGCCAGCATTGGCGACTCATACCTTTAATCATGTACACGGCCTAGCAATACTCTATTAATAACTGACCACGAAAACCAATATGTCGATTGTGAAAATATTAAAAACCACAAAATGCAAAAGAACCATTAACACTTATTTCCGTTTATAGTGCATCTTTGACTTTTTTAATTCCAGTTACAGAACATTTTTCGGCGTTCAGCCGTCGTCAGATACGGCAAATGAAATTAAACACCTTTGAATTATATGAACTGAATGTGCAGTCTAGACGGAAACTAGAATAAAAAACACAATCTAGAACCCGTATTAAAATTTTGTTTTGTACTAATCCATGATGACTTTAAAAGAGAATGCAACGTGACGCACAAATAAATAACTTTTGTTTGGAAAGTTGATGTGAACTAACGGTTGCTGTATGTATCGCTTGAAAGACTAAAATGTGAGCGGTAAGATGAAAAGTGAGCAATCAGTGCGAATCATCGACAAGAGTTGCTCAAATTTTTGAATCGTGTTTATATCTTGGAAGGAAGTATCCGATACTTTGGATAGCCACGTGATTCAAAGATATAAGACAACGACGCATTAGACCCGTAATGCCTTAGCTGTGTTTAGACATATTTCGTGACAAAGTTTTAATTGTTGCCACAGAACTCCAGTAATGCTTTTTTTTTTTGTCTAGGGAGGATTCTCGGACGAGATGAGGAAGAGCAGACGCAGACAGCAGTCTCGGCGGCTTTGAATGGCCGACAAAGTGACAACTTCGAGGCCTCACGCTGGATCTGAGGCACAGAAGGCAATTACAAGTTCGACAGAGAGTGAACACAGAGAGCAAGGGGTTTTCAGAGGTTTGCCATCTCGTCTGTCCTGCGCAAGTCTTATTATCCCTTCCCAACTACTGCAGCCTACATTCATTCGTTTCCGTTTAGTACAAGGTTCATTCAATAATTAAAGAGACAAATTGGACCGGGGAAAAAATTGTCATTTTGGTACGTTTATGGCTATAAGCCCCCCCCCCCCCCCCCCCCCCCCCCATGAACCATGGACCTTGCCGTTGGTGGGGAGGCTTGCGAGCCTCAGCGATACAGATAGCTGTACCGTAGGTGCAACCACAACGGAGGGGTATCTGTTGAGAGGCCAGACAAACGTGTGGTTCCTGAAGAGGGGCAGCAGCCTTTTCAGTAGTTGCAGGGGCAACAGTCTGGGTGATTGACTGATCTGGCCTTGTAACAAAACGGCCTTGCTGTGCTGGCACTGCGAACGGCTGAAAGCAAGGGGAAACTACAGCCCTAATTTTTCCCGAGGGCATTCAGCTTTATTGTATGATTAAATTATGATGGCGTCCTCTTGGGTAAAATATTCCGGAGGTAAAATAGTCCCCCATTCGGATCTCCGGGCGGGGACTACTCAAGAGGATGTCGTTATCAGGAGAAAGAAAACTGTCGTTCTACGGAGTGGAGCGTGGAATGCCAGATCCCTTAATAGGGCAGGTAGGTTAGAAAATTTAAAAAGGGAAATGGATAGGTTAAAGTTAGATATAGTGGGAATTAGTGAAGTTCGATGGCAGGAGGAACGAGACTTCTGGTCAGGTGACTACAGGGTTATAAACACAAAATCAAATAGGGGTAATGCTGGAATAGGTTTAATAATGAATAGGAAAATAGGAAAGCGGGTAAGCTACTACAAACAGCATAGTGAACGCATTATTGTGGCCAAGCTAGATACGAAGCCCACATCTACTAAAGTAGTACAAGTTTATATGCCAACTAGCATGCAGATGACGAAGAAATTGAAGAAATGTATGATGAAAAAAATTAAATTATCCAGATAGTGAAGGGAGATGAAAATTTAATAGTCAAATGGTTCAAATGGCTCTGAGCTCTATGGGACTTAACTTCTAACGTCATCAGTCCCCTAGAACTTAGAACTACTTAAACCTAAGTAACCTAAGGACATCACACACATCCATGACCGAGGCAGAATTCGAACCTGCAATCGTAGCGGTCGCGCGGTTCCAGACTGTAACGCCCAGAAACGATCGGCCAACCCCGCCGGCAAAATTTAATAGTCATGGGTGGTTGGAATTCGAGTGTAGGAAAAGGGAGAGAAGGAAACGTAGTAGGTGGATATGGATTGGGGCTAAGAAATGAAAGAGGAAGCCGCCTGGTAGAATTTTGCACAGAGCATAACTTAATCATAGTTAACACTTGGTTCAAGAATCATGAAAGAAGGTTGTATACATGGAAAAACCCTGGAGATACTAAAAGGTATCAGATAGATTATATAATGGTAAGACAGAGATTTAGGAACCAGGTTTTAAATTGTAAGACATTTCCAGGGGCAGATGTGGACTCTGATCACAATCTGTTGGTTATGACCATTGGATTAAAACTGAAGAAACTGCAAGAAGGTGGGAATTTAAGGACATGGGACCTGGATAAACTGAAAGAACCAGAGGTTGTACAGAGTTTCAGGGACAGCGTAAGGGAACAAATGACAGGAAGAGGGGATAGTAATACAGTAGAAGAAGCATAAGGGAGCAATTGACAGGAATGGGGGAAAGAAATACAATAGAAGAAGAATGGGTAGCTTTCAGGGATGAAGTAGTGAAGGCAGCAGAGGATCAAGTAGGTAAAAAGACGAGAGCTAGTACAAATCCTCGGGTAACACAAAAAATATTGAATTTAATTGATGAAAGGAGAAAAATATAAAAATGCAATAAATGAAGCAGGCAAAAAGGAATACAAACGTCTCAAAAATGAGATCGACAGGAAGTGCAAAATGGGTAAACAGGGATGGCTAGAGGACAAATGTAAGGATGTAGAGGCTTATCTCATTAGGGGTAAGATAGATATTGCCTACAGGAAAATTAAAGAGACCTTTGGAGACAAGAGAACCACTCGTATGAACATCAAGAGCTCAGGTGGAAACCCAGTTCTAAGCAAAGAAGGGAAAGCAGAAAGGTGGAAGGAGTATATAGAGGATCTATACAAGGGCGATGTACTTGAGGACAATATTATGGAAATGGAAGAGGATGTAGATGAAGATGAAATGGCAGATACGATACTGCGTGAAGAGTTTGACAGAGCACTGAAAGACCTGAGTCGAAACAAGGCCCCCGGAGTAGACAACATTCCATTGGAACTACTGACGGCCTTGGGAGAGCCAGTCCTTACAAAACTCTACCATCTGGTGAGCAAGATGTATGAAACAGGCGAAATACCCTCAGACTTCAAAAAGAATATAATAATTCCAATCCCAAAGAAAGCAGGTGTTGGCAGATGTGAAAATTACCGAACTATCAGTTTAATAAGCCACAGCTGCAAAATACTAACACGAATTCTTTACAGACGAATGGAAAAACTAGTAGAGGCCGACCTTGGGGAGGACCAGTTTGGATTCCGTAGAAATACTGGAACATGTGAGGCAATACTGACCTTATGCCTTATCTTAGAAGAAAGATTAAGGAAAGGCAAACCTACGTTTCTAGCATTTGTGGACTTGGAGACGGCTTTTGACAATGTTGACTGGAATACTCTCTCTCAAATTCTAAAGGTGGCAGGGGTAAAATACAGGGAGCGAAAGGCTATTTACAATTTGTACAGAAACCAGATGGCAGTTATAAGAGTCGAGGGACATGAAAGGAAGCAGTGGTTGGGAAGAAAGTAAGACAGTATTGTAGCCTCTCCCCGATGTTATTCAATCTGTATATTGTGCAAGCAGTAAAGGAAATAAAAGAAAAATTCGGAGTAGGTATTAATATCCATGGAGAAGAATTAAAAACTATGAGGTTCGCCGATGACATCGTAATTCTGTCAGAGACAGCAAAGGACTTGGAAGAGCAGTTGAATGGAATGGATAGTGTCTTGAAAGGAGGATATAAGATGACCATCAACAAAAGCAAAACGAGGGTAATGGAATTTAGTCGAATTAAGTCGGGTGATGCTGAGGGAAGTAGATTAGGAAGTGAGACACTTAAAGTAGTAAAGGAGTTTTGCTATTTGGGGATCAAAATAACTGATGATGGTCGAAGTAGAGAGGATATAAAACGTACACTGGCAATGACAAGAAAAGCATTTCTGAAGAAGAGAAATTTGTTAACATCGAGTATAGACTTAAGTGTTAGGAAGTCGTTTCTGAAAGTATTCGTATAGAGTGTAGCCATGTATGGAAGTGAAACATGGACGATAAATAGTTTGGACAAGAAGAGAATAGAAGCTTTCGAAATGTGGTGCTACAGAAGAATGCTGAAAATTAGATGGATACATCACATAACTAATGAGGAGGTACTGAATAGGATTGGGTAAAAGAGAAGTTTGTGGCACAACTTGACCAGAAGAAGGGATCGGTTGGTAGGACATGTTGTGAGGCATCAAGGGATCACCAATCTAGAATTGGAGGGCAGCGTAGAGGGTAAAAATCGTAGAGGGAGACCAAGAGATGAATACACAAAGCAGATTCAGAAGGATGTAGGTTGCAGTAGGTACTGGGAGAAGAAGCAGCTTGCACAGGATAGAGTAGCATGGAGAGCTGCATCAAACCAGTCTCAGGACTGAAGACCACAACAACAACAACATGGCTTTAAGTTGGCATCACTGGGATGATCCCTGATCAGCTGATGTATCAACAGTGTTTTGTTTATAATCTCAAAAATACATTTCAAGATGACCAGTCTGCTTGAAACGTCCACATTAGTTGAACAACGTTCTGTTATTCGTTTTTTACTTGCTGAAGGCGAGAAACCATTGAAGATATACTTTAGAATGTCTGAAGTTTATGATGAAGGTTGTATGAATCGTGTAAATTTTACAAGTGGGTAGAGCAGTTCAAAAATGGTCGCGACTCATTGAGTAACGAACGCCGTTCTCGCCGACCAGATGTAGTTTCAACTCCCTCACTTGAAAGTCGAATTGATGACGTAATTCGTGCCGACCGCCGTGTGACTGTTAAAATGATAATTGACAAGGTTCAAGTTAGTACTAGTAGAGTTCATAGCATTATCTGTAAGAAACTGAAGTACCGCAAAACATGCGCAAGATGAACCACAACGGATAAAGACCGCATGGCAAAAAAATGTGAAGCACGCAGAAGTGCAGGAGGAAACAAAATGAAACTTCACTAGTAGAGACGGTATGTGATGTTCGTGATTGCAAAATCTAGCCAGTTTTACAAAGAACTCAGCAATAAGAGCCCACTCATCAGTACGATGTTGCACTGCCTCTGGCCTGGATGCTGTGCTGCTTCGGTTGGAAAGCGTGTCATTAAACCGTTGTGTCCTGTCCTGAGGGAAGCCGGCCCACGATTGTTATAACTGGTGCTTTATAACCTGAATGCCGGCAATGGAGCAGAGTTGACGTCCGAGATGGTCCCACACATGTTCTAACGAGCACAGTAAGCGGCAATCTGACAATCGGCCCAACCACAAACAGAGTACAGAAGCTAGCTGTTCAAACAAATAACTCAAGAGCAACATTGCAGTGCGTCGGTCATGGTATTGTAGTCTTGCGAGACTGACGAAACGTCATTAGTTGCGCCAGGCCAGAATAATAAAATCAGTTTGTTATTAATACTACGATGGTTGAGGATTAGGAGGCGCAATGAGTGTATTTCTTATTTCAGAATATATGTCACAAGTAGTGTTGGAATGTAGGACTTCCACTTCATGGAAATACAGTATTTGAGTGACAATGTGTAGATGTGATGATTAATTTACTAATTTACGCTATAATGCAGTTTTTCTGTTGTTGAATGAATGTTTCGTAGTGGAGAGAGTTTATTGAATGGTTCAAATGGCCCTGAGCACTATGGGACTTAACTTCTAAGGTCATCAGTCCTCTAGAACTTAGAACTACTTAAACCTAACCAACCTAAGGACATCACACACAATCATGCTCGAGGCAGGATTCGAACCTGCGACCGTAGCGGCCGCGCGGTTCCAGACTGTAGCGCCTAGAACCGCTCGGCCACTCTGGCCGGCAGAGAATTTATTACTCTTTGAAAGTGGTATTGCTCTTTGACATTTGAACTGCAGTCATGGTAGGAATTACATGTATGTTGACAGTCAGGTGCACATTCAGAGTCACAGGAAGACATTTCAGTAATATTCTGTTGCGAATTATGGGGGAATTTTATGTTAGGCCTCTATTTCATTAACGGCCCACCCGCACTATAACGATATTATTTGCGAAGCGCTCGGGAATGGAAGGTTGAAAGAGTTATCAGTCAAATCCAGTCAATTAAAAATCCATTAAATATGAGTACTGCGACACCGTTGTCCTCTCAGAGTTCCAGCCGTCATACATGACGGCTTCCCACACCGTGACGTCAGGTAAAACACCGCTATGCCTATCCAAAACATTGGATGAGTGGCACCTCTCGCCAGGTCGCTACAATATCCGCTGACAGTAGTCACCATGGGTAGTACAAAAATATGATTCATCACTGCACACATTGCTACTCCGTTCACCAGCAGTACGTGCCTCTGCGTCACGGCTTCACTCCAGCACAGCTGTTTGTGTTGTGGTACTATTTGCAGCCTACGCATGGGACGGTAATTCCTTAATCTGGCTTCTGCTTGTCTTCGACCAACGGTGTGGGATAGCACGGAATGTTGAAAGGAATCCACTACTTGGTAGGCATAGATGTCAATGGGTTATGACGTGCTCTGTGCACAATACGGCTGTCCTCTCTTATGCTGGTCAGAAGACGTCGACCGGAATCTTGATGACGAGTATGCTAGCTCCCACCTTCACATGCACTCCAATATCGGGCTGCTGTCACATCCGAATGTCACACAAATATGAATATTACACGATTCGACTGGCTGGCCAAATGGAGACCTACAACGAAATCGCTTTCAAATTCTATCACGTGCCGAAAATGTTGTTTCACAAGAGTATCCGTCTCCATGTTCTTCACAGTGATCACTCAACATTTGTCACTGTTCATGTCCCTTGAAAACGATGTTTCACGAACTCACCGACAAACTCTGAGGGATGATAGATCACAGAACTAGTCACTTTTTGTTAAGAAAAATACAGTGTGAATAAGGTAAAACTTGCACCTCAAATAGTGTAGAAGTGGAAGTGCTATTGACGTGCGGTTTTCATGGAAGGGACTGGTAGTGAGGGGCTCGTATTGTTTCCCATTAACCGATTGTAATAATACTTTAAAAATGTATTTTTTAAAGCATACATTTTTAATGTAACAATGCCTATTGACATTAACAAACTAAAAGTAGAGTAAATTAGAATGTCAGTGGTGTTTGTTGCAGGATTCCAGTGCGACTTATTTACTATATATAGTATTTCGACGAGTTTCCACACCGACACTTGTACAATACCTGTGGTATTACACACTAAAAATCAACAACACTTATGTGGAGTCTGTCCAGTAAAGAGACAATGATCACTGCCGGCGGCAATACACGCTTCCAGTCTGGTGTGGAACGGCTGCTGCACACGTGCCAGCATTTCAGCGGAGATGTCGGAGCAGGCTGCAGTAATACGTAGTTGCATATCATCGGGTGTAGTTTGTATGTCCTCGTAGACAGTGTCTTTCACATTTCCCCACAGAAGAAAGTCTACAGGTGTCAAATCTTGGGAACGAGCCAGCCAAGGTACGGGTCCTCTGCGTCCAGTCCAACGAACTGAACAATTCGTGAAGACTTGCTGTAGTACTTCGTGCACTATGGGCTGGACAACCATCGTATTAGAACCAAAGTTTCTCCTAGTCTGTAGGGGAATGTCTTCTTGTATCCGTGGAAGATGGTCTGTTAGGAGGCTGCAACATTTGTGCACATTCAGTGTTTCATCTATGAAAGAAGAGTCTATGAGCTGATGGTTCACTATCCCACACCACACTTTTACACTCCATGGACGCTGACGTTCCATCTGACGAAGCCAACGGGGTTTGACAACAGACCAATAGTACACACTTCGGCGGTTTACCTGGCAATGATTGGTAAATGTGGCTTCACCTCTAAACAAGATACCTGTACTTCAGGAGTACCCTGTCTTAATGCCTATGTGCGGAAGTAAACACGATTCTCATTATCGTTTCCATGCAGCTCTTCTCGGCGGGGGATCTGATACGGATCGAACCTACGTCGATGGATAATCTGTATGACACTTGCCTGACACATGCGGATCAACTGTAACAGCAGCAAGAGCATTAATTTCCTCTTTCCTGTCGTCACTTGTCTGGAACCGCGCGACCGCTACGGTCGCAGATTCGAATCCTGCCTCGGGCATGGATGTGTGATGTCCTTAGCTTGGTTAGGTTTAAGTAGTTCTAAGTTCTAGGGGACTGATGACCTCCGATGTTAAGTCCCATAGTGCTCAGAGCCATTTGAACCATCTTCCTAACTCTCTGTACGTCATGAGCATGTCGGCTTTTTGTGCATTGGTAAACCACATCATCGACTCACGACGTACCGCTAGGACTGTCACACATTAACTGACCAACAAGTCGCAATACATTCAAGGTACACAAGCGCACTGTAAGAAAACGTAACAACATCGTACCTAGCAACCAAGCAGGTTGAATAGCACAACAAGTGTGGCTATAGAAACTTTTCAAAATACGATATGACGTAAACGACTGGTAGTAGAATCCTGCAACAAACACCACTGACATTCTAATTTACCCTACATTTAGTCTGTGAATGTCAACAGGCATTGTTCCATTTAAAAAAGTGTATGTTTTGCACAAAAGTACACCTTCTAGGTATTATTACAATCTGTTTATTGGCTAACAACAGGTGCCCCTGATTACCAACCCATTCTGTAGAAGCCGCACACCAATAGCACTTTGCATTTCCGCAATACTTAAGGTCCAAAGTTTAGGTGATACGCCCTGTGTACGGTTTACTCCGTCGTTTATGAATAACATGTATGGTCATGTTGCACACCGCCGCCTAGCGACCAACTGCGCCGGTCCGAGTGAGCTTTCTAATCTGTGCCAATTTTGTCACTCAGACTGTGTTGTAATACTGTATCTTCAGTGGCGAGTGTTCCACCAGTGCTTTATTCAGCTCGCGTTGTTGTAAAAGGGTATCTTCATTGTCATGCAGCTTACTAGTCATGAATTCAGGTTTCTTGCTGTTAGTTCTCAGCGAAATATGGATTAAGGATTTGATGAGATCACTACTAACGTGATTATGTGTTGCGGTGAGGCGGTGAGGCGGTGAGGCGGTGAGGCGGTGAGGCGGGGGGGGGGGGGGGGGGGGGGGATGAAAGGAGCAGCTCTCCGTACTTACGAAAATCGGTTCCCTAACAAAGACACCTACATCACAGTACCTTTGCTGCAATTCTTGGACGCTTACGAGAAACAAGGAGTCTGCGCCATCAGTATATTGGTGGTAGCAGACGTGACGTGAGAACACTACATTTCCAGGGTGAAGCGATCCATAGATTTAGCATTGAATTTTCAGGTAGTTTCGTGCCATAGCCGATTATCAACAAGGTACGCAGTTTGTACAGTGGTTTGTCCACTAAAGAGTGAATGATGCAGTCCACACACATGTTTTATTTACATATAAAGCCTTTTGTAGACGTGACGGGGTCATTGACAGCAGCAACGGGCACAACTGGGGCTATGACAACCCGCATGCAGTTACTGATAATAGTCCAGCAATGAAAGTTCTCCGTAAACGTGTGCGCGGGAATGGTGGATAGTCATCTTGTAGGACAATGACTCCCAACCTACTGGTAATTGCCCTCTGACTGGCAAATGAAATTTGCTGATGGGTAAAAACAAAAGGATTTTATTGTGATTCAGTAATGAAACTAAATTATTTTTAAAAGATCTTTATTACTACCACAATTTTCTAAGATTAATATTGACTATGTAAGTTTTCAATGCATCCAGCAAATAACTGAGGACGTAGGTTGCAAGTGCTTCTGTGGGACGAAGAGGTTAGCGAGAAGAGGAATTCGTGGCAGGCCACATCAAACCAGTCAGAAGACTGACGCCCCCACAAAAAAGGTATCAATAATAATTTTTTCTCAGTTATTAGCATTGTGGAGATTACAGGTTTCTCACATAGGCCAGCTACTACGCACATACTTTGTGCTTTGTACCAATCATTCATCGTGGTAAAAGTATGACATATATATAACAAATGCAATGTCTCATGAAAATGTCTTCTCCACTTTGTGGATAGTTTCCGCAGCAGATCGTAAATTGCTTCATTGCTCTCTTAGAGAGAGATAAATAAACTAATTGACAGCACGATAACAGTACGCAGGGTGTCCCAGGAGGAATGGTCAATAATTAGGGATATGACAGGAACAACCGTTTGAAACAAGGAAGTCTATTGAACAGAGTCTCTAAAGTCCATACCTTAAGAGCTATCAGCACTTCTTCATCTTCGATGCTGTGAAACACATCGCTTCAAGCTCTTTGCTTTCCATATTTTGAAAGTATACCTTATGAGCTATGACACTGGCTCATCTCTGCTAGTGTGAACACATCTCTCCTGGTGAACAAGTGCCCTTAGTGCTTAAGGTATGCATTCTAGAGCTCTCGTGGACAAAACAATTTTTTGTTATTTTGGTCCATACTGTCTCCTCCCAAAACATGTATACATATTTGTTCCTCAGTATCGAAGATGAAGAAGTGGTTTAGTTCTTACGGCAGACCTCATGTTTACTAGACTTTTCTGCTTCGAATGATCGTTCCTGTCATATCCCTGAATATTGGCCATTCCTCTACAACATCTTATATAAGGCTATTATAGCGCTGTACACAGTATTAATATTATTAATAATAATTATTAGAATAGACAGACACAAAGCGTTAACAGTCCGAAATCTTCCAATTTCTACAAATTCAGAATTAAAGACTCCAGAAATCCAATTATTTACGAAAAGTAGGTATAGTGCAAACATTTTATCTTCGTTGATTTTAAATGGAGGTTCAGGTAAAGCAAGTGCCACTAGGGAAAGTAGTAGTGCAGGGAAAGCATGTTTTGTAACAAGTGCCTACCTTCAATGTTACTAGTTAGCTTTCTTATCTGAGAAGGAGAAGTAGTTAGTACTGGAAATGCACTCGGAATTGCTTCATCATTCTTTCTCTCTCTCTCTTTCTCTCTCTCTCGCTACCTGAACACAACACATGAAACGTGGAAAAGAAATGTGAGATTCAAGATTTGTAGATGTGAAAATAGATTTTTGTCTATGATAGCAATAAAATAAAAACAAGTAATTGCAAAGTCCAGGACTGAATTATGATATTGTTGATATACCTGAATGGATCTGGAGCATGATTTAAGATGTGCTTTTACTGAAAACAACTCAAATGTAAAAATGATTGTTAGAGAGAAACTGCACCAATTGTCTCATTGACTCATTAGTTTGTAACTTAATAAAAACACCCACAACACAAAATATCATTCATCTTTCACTCTTTTTAAAATAAAATTGTTCTAAGAAAGTTCTTTTTCAATCTGATGCTTAGTTAGGTGCTCAAGTTGGTGACGGTCAGGGGATGGGGGGGGGGGGGGGGGCGTACTATCTAAGATCTTGTTGCACTCAGGAATAATGATCTAAGAAAGCTTGGCGAAACACTGATGTATGATTTTGTTGCACTCAGGGTAATAGTCTAACAAAGGTTGTGGAACACTGTTCAAGGCCTGTGATAGTGGCACCTATTGGAGCGGTTTACTTACAGTTCCTGCAGACCCCGAACTGCTGGAATATTAGCCGATTTCTTTGCGTAGAAGCCTCTGGTTCCAGCACGATGGAGCGCCAGCACATTTCGGCGTTGATGTGCGAGCACGGCTGTCGATTTTGGGGAACATTGGATAGGACGAGGAGAACCAGTTGCGTGGCCAGTGCTTTGGCCTGACTTCACGCCCCTCGATTACCTTTTTTAGGGACGTGTCAAAAGCATTGCTGAGCGAATCCTGGTGTATTCTTCAGAGTTGTCCGGGCATTGATACGAAATCGTGCAGCATGTATTGAGGCACGGGCGAACTTTTTGAAACACTGATGTAAATTACTCACAGTATGTTGAATAATAATAAACGGTAATCTCTGTCAGTTGTGATTTTTCGTTATTATAACCTTAAGAACGCACTTAACACTATATGTTCCATGATAGAAAGTGATGTTCTTTCTGCGACCTATCCTTCGTCAAAGTTTTTCGGTGAGGTCCTGAAACACCCTGTATACGCTACCAGGCTTTGTGACAACGCTAAGCACGAACAACACTAATGCACTCTGGTAGCTGTTCCACCTTACACAGAGAATTGCGGGTATAATCTTTTACATACCCGCCGATGACTTGCACGCGTACTAAGCTACACTGACTCCTGAGATACTAATGTCAACGTCAGAGAAGGCCGATGTGTCAGTTTCTCCTCAACGATAGTAAAGACGGAGAGGATGGAATTCAGTACGGCGGATCTAGAGGAAAAGGCAACCCACCAGGCAGAACAAAAATTCACGTCGCGTCTGGCGCAACAAGCTTCTACGCGGCGGCTTAAAAAATCAGTAGCGTCTGTCACAAAAGTGGTCGTCTATGAAAGGTGTCTGTCCCCACATTTGGCGGCCTGTTAAGACCAGTTTGGTGATTCGATAACAGATGTAACACCCTTTCCTAATTTACTTTCAAGTAAGGCATGATGGTAAACACTAAATGGAAAATCGCTCCTCTAGGTAAACAATCCTTCATCAATGGAAACAGTGATGCAACTTGGCCATCGGACTCTGGAGGGCCTAAGATATCATATGAGGAAGATTTGGATCTTCGTGCAACTTCTTGCATTCGGACTAAGGAAAAAATTCTGCAGCGCACATTGAATATCAATATTTTATGAAAGACTGAGAAACCTGAACAATTGCGAGTGTATTAAACAGACGTAACATAATCATGCTAGAACTTCAGGAAACCAGATACGGAGATGAAAACACATTTCAATCATTGGGATGCAGGATTTTTAAAGAAAGACTAGCAATAAATAATAAACAGAAAGTCACTATGCTTGGAACAGCTTTCTTGGTCCAACGAAACCTATTAGAATCAATGACAAATTTTGTTTCCCAGTCTGAGCGAATATCACTTACCTCGCTTATCTCAGCAAAAAAGGGCTATTCCATCATAAATTCACATACACCCATCAACAACGGTAAGAGAAAAAGTCCGGAAGAAGTCCAACAATTCTGGGAACACTACGAAATTAGTCATAAAAAATACCAAAGTACCACATAAAACTAGTTGTAAGAGACTTCAACGCACTGATCGGCAGACGAAAGAGATAAAAGGCAATAGCAGGAAATTTTCCTGCACACAAGCGCGTCATTAAGAATAAAGAAAGATTCACAAACTTCTACAGACAATTCGACTTAAAGCTAATGTCAACCTTTTTCAGATAATTAACAAGGAGAAAGAGGGCTTGGTCTTCTCCTAATAGACATTGGGATTCATATCAACTGGATCATGTGACAATAGCCAACCAAACTGTAGATAAATCATTAACGTACTGCTCAGTAGAGAACTAGGCATAGATTCGGACCACTTTTAAACAGAAATCAAAGCCAAATTTCAACATAAAGATTAAAATACGGGATAGAATTTCCACAAAATTTCTGTCAGACAACAGGGATGAATTCGTTAAATAGCTTCACCCCAAAATGATGAAAAATTGGAATGAGATCAGAGAATCAGTTATACACACGGTGAAGGAACGAGAACAACCACGAAGAAGAAGGAAACATAGATGGTGGAATACGATATGTGATAAAGCGATAGAGCGTAGACTAAGAGCTTGGACAAAATGGAACTCCTTTAAAAAGGAAAGAAACTGGAACACGTTCATTGAGATCAGAAAATAGACATAAAAAAACTATTCGAACGCAGAAACAGAACTGTGACAAAAAATGATTAGTGGGAATAGATACAAATTTCAGACAGAAGAATAAAAGGGGCTTCTGAAAGTTTTCAAAGGAGAAATAACAGGGTACAAACCGGCGAGATTTCACTTTAAAGATGCAACAAGGAAACTGATTACCAACAATAAAGACAACTGTTAGTTATAAGCAAAATATTTCAGAGCTCTTTTAAACTGCGAGGAACCAACACAACGACTAATTTTCAGCCTCAAAATGAAAAATGAAAACCTACCTTCAGAACCACCTCCACTATATCAAACTGAACAATACATTGGTCATGTGAAAAACAATAGAGAGCCATGTGAAGGTAGGATATTAGCTGAGACGTGGAGACTGGGAGAGAAGTGAGCAGCTCAAACCATTTAAGAGATTATTAAAAATTACTGGGAGAAACGAAGAATGCTGGGCAATTGGAAACACGCCATAATTCATACATTACATAAGAAGGGAGAAGGACAGGCTCCAACAATTACCGAGGCATATCTGTACTTCCAGTAATCTAAAAAATTATATCTAAAACTCTACTGAATAAGACAGAAGACAAAGCAGGACACACTATTATTGAGTGCCAGGCGCGGCTCAGAAAAAATAGATCGTGTCCAGGACAAATTTTTAAGTTGAAAACAATCATCAGGATCAGAACAATGCAGAACCTTAACACGCGCGTTACAGTCACTGGTCTCAAAAAAGCCATCGATTCTGTAGACAGATAGACAGTACTCCTGACACTGGAGAAGGGAGGTATCGATAAAACCACCAGACAGTTAGTCGAACAGACATTCACAGACTCAACTTCAAAAGTTAAATTCCTAGGAGAAGCTTCTGAACCATTCCGAATTAACAAAGGTGTTCGGAAGGGCCATGAGATCTCACAGATTCTCTGCAATCTGGACTTAGACAAGATTATGAAAGAGTGAAATAAAGAAATAAAAGAGCAAACCATCAAAGGAATCTATCCAGAACAAGGAAGAGGAAGGTTGACGTCAAAATTCTCGCTTTTACTGGCGATATTATAATAACTTCTAAGGGCGAAACAGACGGTAAGATAAACTGCAGCTAAAACCAGATTACAAATATCGTATGAGGAAACGGAATACATCAACATAAACACAACAGAGGAAAATGTATACAAACACAACATGTGAAAATAAAAAAAAAAACTGATAAGTTTAAGTATTTGAGGAAATGGATTCAGTCACATGGATTAGATAACAACAAGTAAAGAAAAATCGAAGAAAATGGGATTATCAAAAAAATTAAACACTACGCATCAGTAATTAAACCAGAAGCATTATACGGATATGAATGCTTAACATTGACTGAAAGAGGAAAAGAAGAGCCGGAAAAGAAAGAAAGGAAAATACTCAGAAAAATTTTACAACCATAAATGAAATGATAGTGGGGCATTGATGGCTGGGAGGCCCCGTCCGAGGAAGCTCGGCCGCCGGGTGCAGGTCGTATTTCAGATGACGCCACACCTGGAGACTTGTGCGTCGGTGATGATGAGATGATGATGAGGGCAACAGAAAACTCAGTCCACGGGTGGAGAAAATCTCTAACTCGGCCGGAAATCGAACCCGGGCCAGAAGCGTGGTAGGCAAGCAGGTGGACTTAGGCATATAAAAGAAGGGACAATAAAGATAACAACTGATCGAGGAGGAGAAAAGGAGATCTATATAGAAACACAGAAACAATCATAACCACAACAAGGAAGAGGAGATTCAAGTTTAATAGTCACATGGACAGAAAGAGTGACAACAGGCTAATGAAGAAAATTTTTAATTTCATTTCCAAATTAAAGAATCCCACAGGACGGCTAGAGTAGACAAGAAAGGATTGGAGAAAATTTAAAGTCACGGGAAACGCCATAAAGGACAAGAAAAATTTCAGGCTACTATCAACGTCAAAATTTCGTATCCAACAACAAAATCTTGAATCTAGAAAGGTGAAAGCAAATGAATAGAGGCAGGCCGTCAGCCAAAGATAAAGATAAAGATAAAAAGAAAACGATCACCACTGTCTTAGGTTCAAAGCAATCTATAACTGTACAAATTCTGTAATAACAGAGTTATATATAAAGGTCCCTAGCGATGTGATTTGTGGAACCTCCAACGGCCCGCATTTCGTGGTCGTGCGGTAGCGTTCTCGCTTCCCACGCCCGGGTTCGATTCCCGGCGGGGTCAGTGATTTTCTCTGCCACGTGATGGCTGGGTGTTGTGTGATGTCCTTAGGTTAGTTAGGTTTAAGTAGTTCTAAGTTCTAGGGGACTGATGACCTAAGATTTTAAGTCCCATAGTGCTCAGAGCCATTTGAGCCATTTGAACTTGCAACGCCTTCAAATATCATGCACTAAATTTCGGTATTTCTCGTTCGCCATGCATAAACTGTTAATCCTATAGAAAAGTTGAACAGGACCTTTTTGTAGGAAATTTCATGTAGTTAAATATTATGCTGGCGTACATTTTCGCTGGAGGCCATATTTTCCCGTTGTTCAAGAAAAACTAACAAACGCAACCTTCAAATCTACCCCCACTCCCACACTCAGTCCCCTCTGGTCAGGATTATTTTCCACTTCGCCCTTTTTTGGTCTTCTTTGATTGGTCTTACTACACCACCGGCTTATCGAGCACTTAAAAATTGTAAAACTGGCGTTTGTGGGAATTTAACCTAACAGTTTTGTGAACTATAGCAGCATAAAATAAACAATTATTTCGTTGTATTCGTCAGGTATTCTCATTACGAAACTACTATGCTTACAAGGATTAAGTTTGTATCGTATTGTCATAGCAGTTAGTTTTGTCATAACGTTTACAAAAGTCGTTTTTCTTTCATTACCCTAATGGGCACATTTACATCGATAATGTTAACGAAATAGCCGAGTATGCTGGTGGTGTAACAGCACAATGAGTAGAGACCGAAAAACCTCGAATATTGGGAATAGTTCGTGCAGTCGGAAATTTTTGTACAGTGGTAAGAGCGAGTGCCACAACATGGGAGAGACGAGTGTGGAGGTGAATGTGCGTTTGAAGGTCATTTTTGTACGTTTTACTTGAATAATTCGAAAACTGTATCCACGTACAAAATTTATCTACAATAAGTTTCTTACAAACGGTCCCATTCATTTTTTGTATAATTAACAGCGAGTGTGATAATATGAAAATTTCGCGAGGGTTTTGAAGGTGTGGATTGCATACAACCCATTGGTAGGAGCAGCTGAATCACCCTTTGAGGCAGCTAAGACAGGCAACCCTAAGTATATCCATAATGAATAAATATAACGAGATGCGGTTTTGGCCAAGTTATAGTGGACAGTATGGCAAAGTTACTGATGTTGGCAAGTAATTTTATCGTTTGTAGACGCCGAATTACAGGACAGGCTTCATATTTCTAATGGAACTGTATATTTTTTCTGTGGGATTTAAGAGAAGCTTCTAGGAGAAATTGAACGACATGATATTTACGGAACTGATTATATAGTATCAAGATAACTGCGTCGCAAACCATTGTCCAGCGATCAGGAAAAGAGATTCCACAAATGTCTGTTCTTTAACGACTCAGGTATTGTTCTTGTGTTGCCTTTGTGTCTGAAGCCTGTCCGTCTGTGTTTTGCTGTTGCAGCAATTACTACTGAGACATTCACAATGCATATGAAAGTCGAAAAAGTGAATATCGTTTATGGCGAACGTCACCAAACTATTGGAGACGTGGTACCGTTGAATGCTGAAAAGAATCCAGGATCTGTCTTTGCAAACATTATAAAAAGAGTTCTATAAAACGGAAGTGTGGAGAGTAAAATACGCCAAGGAAAAAGAGTAGTAGCTTCTGAAAGAAATGAAACTAACATCTTAGCAGCAGTAACGCACACTGAAAATGTCACTAACAGGCATCTCGGAAGTACGAGGGGGATCAACCAAACGAGTGTTCCGCGAAAGCTGCATTCCAAAGTATTTCATCCTCTTCACATTCCACTGCATCTACAGCTTCATGGCAATGACTTGCAAAATTGATTACAGTTCTCCGAATGTTAATTACGAGAAGTGCAAAGAGATGGGGCACATCTATGCAAAATCTTGTTTAAGGAAGAAGTATTGTTTACAAACCATGGAGAAGTCAATCTTCGCAACATTTATTAGTCATCAGTTGAAAACCAGTGCCGACAAACAGAAGTGGATAAAAATAACGATTTTGTTATAGCAACGATTGGTGGGTCTTTTTTAAGACCCACACAATTGGCCACATTTTATTTATGGAAATCTACTCAAGTATCTCGAGTTCCTAACAATTGTTGCTGCCGCAGTTTTTGCAAGGCGCCCCACTGTGCACAGGACAGTCAGAGTAGCAGCAACATGGCAGGTGTTCCTCTCCTTCGGCACGTGTAATGGCAGACCTTATTAAGAGAACATTTGGAGAGGATTGGAACGATCGTTCAGGAAACGCAAAATGGTCTGCACACTCCAAAAGTAGCAGTTAGTACTTTTATCTGGAGCAAGAATTAAAACAAGCGGTCTACTACGAAACACCGACGACTCCCGAAGGTATGAAATACCACATAACACGGGCCTGTGCTACCATTAACTCCAGATGAAATTGAAAAGGGAATATTGTTTCTCCAGAATCACTTTACAGCGTGTAGCAATGCTTAAGGTCAACATTTTGAGCACCTGGTATACCAGCCGTGATAACAAACACACGAACAGAACCTGTGGTACATGGCTGCTTATATTTGATATAATAAGACAGACCTTTGTGCAACCTCTTCTTCTGTTTTGTGGCGCTATTATCTTGATATTGTTTGATCAAGT
Organism: Schistocerca gregaria; assembly: GCF_023897955.1. Classification (NCBI taxonomy): domain Eukaryota; kingdom Metazoa; phylum Arthropoda; class Insecta; order Orthoptera; family Acrididae; genus Schistocerca; species Schistocerca gregaria. Next base: position 668,051,066 of record NC_064920.1, read on the forward strand.
CCCATCCGTACAAGTTATACAGTTGAAGTTCTCTTAGAAGTTTATTTAAAATACCACAGAAAAAGTATGTAGTCTCATTAGAAGAAAACAAAGTCGGTGTCGTAATTCGGCGACTATAAACGATAAAAATTACTTACGATCGTGAGGAAATTCGCCATATGTCTTTGCTATAACTTCTAGAAAACAGCACCTCGGTATACTTACTCTTTATGGATATACTTGCGATGGCCTGTCTAAACTGCCTCACATACATATACACTCCAAGCAAAGAAAAAAAGTCAAATAAAACGATGCATCAAGAAGAAATTAACCGAATGAGACGGAAATCGGTAGATGTGATTTACATGTGCAGACAGACAAATGATTACAATTTCAGAAAAATTGGATGCTTTATTCAGGAGAAAGAGCTTCACAAATTGAGCATGCCTATAACGCGCTGGTCCACCTATGACCCTTACGCAAGCTGTTATTCAGCCTAACATTGATTGACAGAGTTATTGGATGTCCTTGTGAGGGATATCGTGCCAAAATCTGTCCATCTGGCGCGTGAGATGGCCAAAATCCCGAGCTGACTGGAGGGCCCAGTCCATAATGTTGCAATCGTTCTTAATTGGGGAGAAATCCAGCGACTCCTTGCTGTCCAAGGTAGGGTCTGGCAAGCATGAGGACAAGCAGTAGAAAATCTAGCCGTGTGCTGGCTGACACTATTTGCCTAAATGTAAGGGCAGGATGGCTTGCCACGAAGGGCAACAAAACGCGGCGTAAAATACGTCGACGTACCGCTGTGCTGTAAGTGTTTCTGTGTATGCACATCACAAAAAAAATGGTTCAAATGGCTCTGAGCGCTATGGGACTTAACATCTATGGTCATCAGTCCCCTAGAACTTGGAACTACTTAAACCTAACTAACCTAAGGACAGCACACAACACCCAGCCATCACGAGGCAGAGAAAATCCCTGACCCCGCCGGGAATCGAACCCGGGAACCCGGGCGTGGGAAGCGAGAACGCTACCGCACGACCACGAGATGCGGGCGTATGCACAGCACCTCTACCTATTTCCGTCCCAATCGGATAATTTCTTAGTGGTGCGTCGTCTTTTTATCTCTCTTTGAGTGTTTATCCACAGCATCAGATACTGCACATTGCGTGAAGAGGGAACAGGGGGAGTCTTCATAACTATATATCACCCGACTTCCTTTCCTGTTTCATTCGATTGTGCCTTGTGAACGGGGAGGGATGACTATCAATACATGTCCTATTGTCTCTTATCTTACCCTGACGATCGCTGCACGTGATTCACGACGGAGACAGTAGACATTTACACAGTCGTCCTCGAATACCGGTGCTTTAAATTTACCCAACAGTGTCTCGCGGGAATAATCGCTTCCATCTACCAAAATTTCCCCTTTAAGTTCCTGAGAATCTCTCTTACACTTCAGTGTAGGTTGTTCTGAGCTGATCCTCGCACTGCTTCTCTGAAGTCATTCGATTGTCTGCTCTCATGTCTACTTTACCAGGACTTCGTATTCTAGAACAGTGATTTGAAAATGGTCTAGTAGCGACTTGCTTTGGAATCGCACCTCACGGTCCCGAAACGTTTCCAACACTTTGGTTTGGTAACGAAAAATATAACTGAAAAAAGGTCAAAAATACTGGAGCACGTGAAGCACAACACGATAACACACGAGCACGTGTCACTGAAAGCACCTATCCAGGAACTTTCCCAAGAGGTGATTCGAATCTTTCGTATGTTTGCATTTTCGACCTTTAACTTCTTCTAACCTCTCACCGAATAATATTCCGGGAATTGAAGATTAATCTCAAATTTGTAGTGACGACTAAAATCATACAATTTCTTCAATAGTGGAATGAAAAGTCTATTTCGGTAGAGACAAAGGGGGATACATACAGGAGAAGAATATACTACTGATTAATTTCCGTTTATTATTCACATAAAAAACCGTCGCCAAGGAACACGAATTCGTGCAACAAACAAACAGTTCTACATAACCTAAAGTCAGATCTCCCTGCCGATACCGGGAAAGAGATGCTGTTGTATGCAGATTTTGTCGGTATAAGCCATAAAGATATACAGAAGAACAGAGAAGAAAATTGAGGATTTGTTACATGATGCTCATTTTGTCTTTCAGACAGAGAGACAATTCTGACATTTGATTGATAATGGAAGCAATACTTAAGAAAAATAAAAACAAGTTGATAGTGTCTGTCGACCTGGAAAAAGCGTTCGACAAACGTTACAAGAAGCTCGAAATTCTGAAAAAAAATGGTAGTAAGCTATAGGGAAAGACGGCTCGGGTACAGTATGTACAAGAACCAAGAGGAAACAAGTGGAATGGAAGAGCAAGGACGAAGCACTCGGATTAGAAAGTATGTGAGACAAGGGTTTCTCGCTCCTGTTGTTCATGCTCATATAGAAGAAGCAAAGACGGAATGAAAGAAAGGTTCAAGAGTGGGATTAAAATTCTGGGTGAAAGGATATCAATGGTAAGATTTGCTGATGACATTGCTACCATCGGCGTAAGTGGAGAAGAATTACAGGACGTGTTGAATGGACTGAACAGTCTAATGATTACAGAATATGGCTTCAAAGCAAATCTGCAACCGCCGGCCGTGGTGGCCGAGCGGTTCTAGGCGCTACAGTCTGGAACCGCGCGACCGCTACGGTCACAGTTTCGAATCCTGCCTCGAGCATGGTTGTGTGTGATGTCCTTAGGTTAGTTAGGTTTAAGTAGTTCTAAGTTCTAGGGGACTAATGATCTCAGCAGTTAAGTCCCAAAGTGCTCAGAGCCATTTGAACCATTTGAACGAAATCTGCTACCCACGCAGCAAAGTAACGCACGGGGCGACGAGGCAAATAGGAGATAATGAGCAGACTAGTATATGTAAGAGAGGCATTCCTAACCAAGAAAACTATTCTAGTACCAAACATCGACCTTAATCTGAGGGAGAAATGTCTATGAATGTACGTTAGGAGCACAGTAGGTAAGGCGAAGAAGAAGAGACTCGAAATGTTTGAGATGTGGTCCTACAGATGGATACTCAAAAAGTAGAATAACTGGTAAGGTAAGCCTTGAGGAGGTTCTCCTCGCAGTTGGCGGAGAAAGTAATATATTAAAAACACTGGGAAGAAGGAGGGACAGGATGATAGGACATGTTATAAGCCATCAGGGAATAACGTCCGTCATATTAGAGAAGCTATAGATGGTAAAAACTAAAGCGCATTCGAATACATCAAACAAATTACTGAAGACGTTGGGCACTATTACTAATCTGAGACGAGGTTCGTTAATTTGCTCCAAAAGATTGAAATGTTAGAAGTTTCCAGTGCCTGCACAGTCGACGACGTTAACAAGCGCCCCCGTGGCGGACCAGTCGCGCGTACTCACCCGAACGTCCATGGTGGCGGCCGTCTGTGGACTGATAGCGGCTGAGGCGGAAGAGGTGCGCAGGTCCCGCGGTTTGGTGACCCAGCGCGCCCACCGCCTGCGTGGGAGATGCAGTTCTTGCACAAGAGCCCGCGATGGACCGCCCGCTGCCCGTGCTGTAATGCCGCCCACGATCGCTGACGGCGCCACTTTCTTTCCCCCTGGCTGTGGCCGCCTTTCGGGAATTACCAGACCAGGACACACACACACGCATCGTTTTCTCATCCACGCATGTGGTATCGTTGCCTCAGTATATCACTTTTAATCCCGTTCCTCCCAGTTCCCAGTCCCTCGTTCGGTGTATGTATTGTACACTGTTGCAGAGCACAATATTTAAAAAGAAAAGCATTCCGTCGTCAGGCCACGAGTGGTCTACCGGGACCATCCGACTGCCATATCATCTTCAGGGGCGGATGCAGATAGGAGGGGCGTGGGGTCAGCACACCGCTCTCCCGGTCGTTATGATGGTATTCTTGACATAAGCCGCTACTATGCGGACAAGTAGCTCCTCAATTGGCCTCACGAGGCTGAGCGCACTCCAAAAAATGGCAACAGCGCATGGCGGCCTGGATGGTCACCCATCCAAGTGCCAACAACGACCGACAGCACTTAAATTCAGTGATCTCACGGGAACCGGTGTATCCACTGTTTCATTACAGCCTATATTGCCGCTGAAGTACCGATGCATGTATTGTACAATGTTCTAGACCATGATATTTTAAAACAATAGATTAAATTGTACCATTCAACCATATAGCCATTGAAGTACAATTAGCAAGAGAGAAAACTATTTTTATTAGTTTGGTGCATAAGTTGGTAGCGTTTTTGTTTGGCATGTTGGTATTCCGGTTGCTATGGGTTTCTCTTTCGATTCTCATTTTTCATTTGCAGTTCACTGTTGCTACCTGACTTTACATGTCATTTTGGGATAGTGAGTGGAGCCGCGGACGCTAGAAAAACGAGGGTCAAATCGAGAAATTGGAATATATGTGACATATTCTGTTTGGGGCCAATAGAGGGGTGGCAGCAGCGGAGAAAGCCAGAAACATTTGCTCCGTCTATGAGGATAATGCCATTGGACAGAGAGCATGGCAGGAAAGTAGTTTTCTTTTTTGATGGAGGACTGTTTTGACATTAGTGACTCTAGGAAGACATTCGGGATTTGATGAAGATCGTTTGAAGCATTAATCCACGATGACCCACGTCAGTGCATTGTAGAACTGCCGAATGTGATGAACTCTGACCATTCCGCCATCGTGCGACACTTGCGTACAATGGGGAAGGTTGAAAAATAGAGTGTATGGTATCGCGTGCTCTAAGCCAAAAGCAAAAAATCAGCGGATGGCCATATACCCATCTCTGCTGGCTCGTGATCAATTGGCTCGTGAACAACACCGACTTTTCCTATCCTGGATCGTTACTGGTGACGGGAAATGATATCTTTATGCTAACATAAGGAAAAGAAAGTAGTGGTTGAGTCCAAACAAAGCAGCAACTTCCAGTACAAGACGAGCGCGCATCCAAAAAAAGATAATGTTACGCATCTGGTGGAACAGGAACGTGTGTTGTACTACGAATTCTTTCCCTGAGATGTAACCATCACTGCTCACATTATTACCAACAAATGAATCGTGCCACGTGGGATTAGCCGAGCGGTCTAGGGCGCTACAGTCTTGAACTGTGTGGCTGGTCCCGGCGGAGGTTCGAGTCCGTCCTCGGGCATGGGTGTGTGTGTTTGTCCTTAGAATAATTTAGGGATTGGTGACCTTAGCAGTTAAGATTTCACACACATCTGAACATTTTTTGAAATGAGACGTCTTACAGCCTTAATCCAGGAACAACGACCAGGAAGACTGCATGAAGTGATGCTATACCACGATAACGACCGCTCTCATTCTGCTACACTGACAGACAACACTATACAGGACCTGGGTTCTGAAGTCATTCCGCGCCCACCTTACTTACCTGACCTTCCGCCCTCAGATTTTCACCTTTTCCGCTCTCTATCGAACAGCCTACGAGAAACTTCCATTCCAGATGAAAACGTGCTCCAGAACAGTGTCGGCGCTAGGCGTAAACTGAGCGCCGACGACGAATCAGCTTTGCGAGGCCCCTTTTACTTTCCAGTCTGAAAGAAAATGTTAAATTGAATGAGCTGAATTATACATTAATAATAATTATACAAAAATTTTAATGACAAAAATTACATACCACAAACACACATTAAAATAAACGAAACGTCCAGCTTAGGTAAGTCTGCAGGCTTTCGTGGCCGTTACAATCTTCTCGGTTGTTAGGCCGCGTCATATTTCCTTCTAAAATAATCGACGTTTCGGCACTAGCAATAGTGTTCTAGCAGTAGTGGACACTGAAACATCCTGAAGTAGGTCCCAGCAGAGGAGCTCAAATGTCGATTATTTCATAAGGAAATATGACGCGGCGTTACAAGGCAGAAGGTTTTAGCTTTAGAAATTTTTGCCTTACTGAATTTTTTTAAGATTACGACGTAGTTAATACCAGCCGCTAACTCCGCTTCGGTTAATAGTACTGACAACGCAGATTAGTCTTTCTTGGCACATCCTGCTTCTTAAGTATGTCTAAATCAATTTTTGCTTTGATATACTTCTCTTGGCAGAAGCTGTACTGACGGGAACTGTGAGAATTATTCTGACATATTTCTTCCATATTTTCTAACATGCACTGAATAAGTTGTTTTGCGTCCTTGATTGAGTCCTGTAAGTACGATTTTAAAATTGGAGTTCCTCATAAAGTTCGAAAGGCAGTGTGTCACCGGCCGGAGAGGCCGAGAGGTTCTAGGCGCTTCAGTCTGGAACCGCGCGACCGTTAAGGTCGCAGGTTCGAATCCTGACTCGGGCAGAGATGTTTGTAATGTCCTTAGGTTAGTTAGGTTGAAGTAGTTCTAAGTTCTAGGGGATTGAGGACCTCAGCTGTTAAGTCCCATAGTACTCAGAGCCATTTGAACCTTTTTTTTCTGTGTGTCGCTATTTTAGCCTTCTCGCAGTATTGTACCTAAATCATTACGATGTTTGCGAAGGTCGTCCTTGGATAACGAGTTTAAATAATTAATATCATAAATATAACCAAATCGTTCCTTTCGGTGTAGACTATTACAGCGTCTATCTTTTGTTAAAAAAGATAACTCTGTTCTGCATTCCAGCAGATTGTATAGGTTTATCAATTTGTTCATAACCGAACATTCGTTTTTTCTGTGCACTCTTTTTTTTAACTGAGACTCAATTTCGTAACTACTTTGTTCTGCAACGTTTGTTTCAAATTCTGTGTTACGGAATTCTTGAATCCACTCACGAAATGAACGTAAAGTATCAGTAGCGAATTTCAAGTTCATTTGAACCGATTGTTATAGTTTACTTATATTGTTGACACGTAGTATAATCTTGTATCACACGTGTACTGCAACAATAAACTCAAAAGTTAACATTTACTTGAAGAGTACTTCACAGTCTCTAAGAGTTTCGGAATCACCAGTTCTATTTTTCAGGTCACTCAAACGTTCGATGACATCATCAAATTGCAAGGTTTCAATGGCCATTTCAGTTTACTTTTCAGAAGGTCCCAATACTTGCTTGATTTTGAAAAAATCATATAAACTTTATTGATGGAGCCACAAAACGTTTTAGCTTTTGTAGAAGCGTTAGCGGCATCTAGGAAAAGGAAATTCCAACAATGGAATCCGCAAGGCGTGACAAAGTTCGTGGATTAATACGACTTGGTGTTCTTGTTCTAACACCTTTATTAATCCCAGCCATATTGGCACCATTATCATATCCCTGTCCACGACAGTTTTCGATGTGTTGTTCATTATTTTCTAGTTCCTTTAAAATGGCGTTTGTTAAAAGCTCTTCAAAATCTTAATATTATAGATATTTGTTCCACAAGGCTCGAATCCCTGGTACAATCGAGCATGAAAGCGTAATTTTTTGCTTGTTTGACTCTTTATAATTTCGTTGATAACAAATTTGGACATTAATGTAATTAATCCATTTCGTATGCTGACAAAGTTACTTTTCGTTAATACGTTGCATGTGTTCTTTTAGTATAAGAATATTGGATAACAATTTAGGTAGGGCTATAAAATTTTCACTGTTTCTGCTATTCAGGTTAAGGTACTCTCGACGCCCCCTAAACACCAGATTGTGTCAAGCTAAGTATTTTATAACATCAATAAATCTTTCTAACAAGTTATACAAATACTTTTGTGATTCCCTAATCAGTCTCTCGTTTTCATTATCTATTGTTTTTCCGTATTTGATTCCGTTACAGAATTCTATGCACTCCATGTGTCCTTGACTTTGTTCATGCATTTGCAATATCCCACTCAGATTTTTCCAGTCACAACATCCTTCTTTTACCGCCTGTGTCTGCAAATGAGAAAAAAATTGACATGGAAAGCAATAAATTTTGCCTTGAGATATAGAGTAAGCTAACCAACTGCGATGTTGCTTTTCAACGTTACTCAGTTTTATAGTAACACGAATTAGTAAAATGTCTTTTATTTGCATCTTTGCGGTAACTTCCATCAGGCTTCTCTAGGTTTTGTTGGGGACCATTTAGAATTAACCATGACGCTGTGAATCTGTTACTAGACATGCCCAGTTCCCCGGATCTAATTCTATAAATGACACTCTTATATAAATGATTTGCTCTTGATTATCACTTTTGAAGTCTTTAATCAGCTCGCAATCTCGGATCAGAGCAGTTTCACCCAAGTCTGATGATGTATCAGGAAGGGTAACCGGTTCCTTCGACCCTGAAGCTGGTTCTGTTTCAGATACTAAAGACACTTGGATAAGAGCTTCATCGGAGGCCTCTGGAGCAGTTACACCTTAAGTTTTCTAAAAAAAATGCATCATACTCGAACTCATACCTTGGTTAGATATAATCGTCTCAGCCTTTCTTTTTCTTTTTGATGCGCCGGATTTCCATTTTCTCTCTAGGTCTCTGCCTCTTGAGGGTCCTCAAGACATGATGACCTAAAAAACATTTTGTGCTAAGTACTTCGATAAGTACAGTAGGGTAATTAAAGTGCTCATTGTCATAGTATAGAGCGAATAGGCGGCGGGATTATGATACATGACAGAATTTTTTTTCTTGCAGTCTGTCAATATGTTAGCAGCCAAATAAATATGCCAAGAAATGTATTTTTACACTGACTTACCATAGGATGGGGTTCCTTTAGTATGTATGGCTAAAACTGTACCAGTTCAATAACTTGAAAAAGGTGTGAAGTGTCACTTAGTAAGATTGGTTTGAGAGAGCTGCCCTTTACTCGCGAAGACAACACTCGTGCCTGTACTGTCTCTTCCACAGACCATTGCTGTATTTGCTCGTTGTTGGATCGAAGTGTCAGTTCGGAAATTCTGTGCCTACCAAGCGGGCTGTGAATATGGTATAAAGAAAAGTAAGTGTATTTTATGTTTAACATGCAGCTCTCTTTAATATGGAGATCAGCTTCCTCTCGAAGTATGTAATTTATAATTTATCTTACAAAATTTTTTTAGTCTTTGTGAACGACTTTACAGCCAGTCTCCTTCAAGTTACATATGTTGCTGTTGTCTAGTGCGCATGAGCTGATTCGCACGAATCGCGCAATGTAATAGGCCTACCAGAACCAGTGTGCAGTCCCAAACTTACATGCTTGGCGCGCTGCCGCATACGTGTACATCTTAGATGTATGTTGTCTTGGAGCTTAACTGTCATAATGTTGCCAGACAACCCTAGATAAATATTACTACATTCGTACGGAAATAGAGACGGACAACAAGCCAGCTAAAAATGTAACAGCTTCAACAACTGTTTGCGAGGCCTCCACAGGTGCGAGGTCGTCAGCGGTCGCCAACGACTCCGACACCTAACTCCACAACTGCTCCTGAACATGCCTTGACGAGTTCTTTGCCTCAAAACCACGTGATTTCTACAATCGCGGAATCGAAAAGTTACCCCTGCATTGGAAGTCTATTATAAACAGTGAAGAAGAATACATTATTGATGACTAAAGACTCTGTTATCTGATCTGTTTTGTTTGTTGGACTTACGGAAAACCCTACGAAGTTATGCACCGACCCAATGCTCAATACTTCAAAGATGGGCGGAGTTGATCTTTCTATTTATTTCCAGTTAGTTATTATATGTATATTATTTTGTGAACTAATGAATTAGTATCAGGACTAACAAATGAAACAACACATCTCTACACATTCTGTTACTCTTTGCTGATGAGCTGCGAAACCTGTCTTTGTGAAAAATCTCAGTGAGTACAGATGACAAGATATGGAAAGCTTTTCGAGCTGCACATGCGTGACGAAATGCGCTAGAAATTTCAAATAATAAATGAATCGATGCAGTATCTGGTCGTGTGGACACTACTTCGTAGCATGCAAATACAATTGTGTGTGAGAAATAACTGATCATTCTCTTTATGGTCACAGGTTTGCTAAAAATTATTTATCACCGCATAGTTCCTTCGTCTGAATTCCAAGCGGCAGCGGTATAATGTACAATTGTTTCAAAGCTTCGTCGGCAGTAGTATGGTGGAAAGATCCGTAACATTGCTCAGTATACAGCTTCGAATGTCAGTATATGGGCGGGGGAAATATCCATTTACAGGGTGCGCTGTTCCACAAAGTTCGCCACATTCTTGACAGAGCTAACGTCAGGTAAGATTAGAAACGATGAGAGTAAACGCCGAGTTCTTCCAGTCACTCCTGCCTAGGTCCTTGTACCACTACCACCCAGGTCCGGACACCGTCTCGAGTATACTTACGGTGACCTCAACGAATATGGCGAAAAGAATGTAAGACAATCTTAACGCCTAACTTAATTGATATTTACGCCAGCCAGAGCGAGAATAGAGCACTATTTGGGGGAGCGGACACAAGAAAGAATGATGTTAATATGGCGGATCGGAATCTATACTTTCGTAAAATAGTTCTCTGAGCTCTGATTATTTAACAGCACGCGACTCAGCACCTTGTTAATACAGGACTGCGTGAGGCGCTTTTAGAATCTGTCACAAAATTGATGTCTCCGTGAAGCGTCCATAGAGACGAATATGTAGACGTAATCTCAGCGATTATATTTCGTATTATCACATTAAAATATTGCTGCAGGATATCTTTACCGCATCAAAATAAATTAAACGAAACCTTTGAATTAAAGAAAGTATTTCCTTTTTAAAAGAAATATTCTTTGTTTCGCCGAGAAGCGGCCAATGTCTATACTTAACTGAAAGTTTTTAGTTTTACTTTAAAATGAAATAAATTGAATAATGCACTTCCGCTTCTTCACTAATTATGATTGCGAGTCTTTTAAAGCGTCCGTTGATGACGCAACGCAATGGTATTATAAAGAAATTATTCCTACGCAAGATGTCCGCCAAGAGTGGTCGATTGTTCGGCCGTTCTTGTTGTTTATCCAGCATATTAAAAACCTTGAAAAATAACCCTTATTTTTACTTCTGCATGAAAGTCACTATATACATGAAAGAAAAATGTGCAATTAACACAAATTACGATATATTCTTTAAAATTCACAACTTACAACGCGAAATGGCCGCCGTAGCATGAGTTTTCTTCGAGGCTAGAACAGAGAGCGTATATAATAATGCTGGTCTTTGCGGTTTCTTGCAACAACGAGTAAAAGATCATATACATTGCTGCATAGGTTCTATACAATTATTTTATAGGGTCTTTCGCTTTTTTTATTATTTCGTTTCATTACAAATTCTCATTCTGACTCGCGCATTTTCAGAGTCCCCTCGCGATATTTTCAATAAATTACAGTTTTCCAATTTTCGTTTACTTCGTTTTGTGTCCGACTTGTTGGCCCACGATTTAATATTTTGTACAGCGTATCGGTAAATCCTGTACATTGTCCTCTTCAAATATTATCTGTCGAAAGAAAGTGCAATATTATCATCGATTTGACCAAACTGTCAATAAGATTTACAATAGCTATTGTGCTTTAGCGTGTTATTTATTTTTTCACAAATTTCGTGACAATGATGACTCAAAAAGGAAAACATGTTTTTCATTAAACATGTTTTTCACTAATGATATTTTTCCTCAGAGAGGAAGTGTACGATACATTTGTACTATAGTTTTTGTTTAACAGTTACTGCTGTTAAATTCTCCTCCAGTGCTGGCAAACAGTCGTGTCCACAACACGTGGTACTCTATATATGTTTCTCTTAAGATTCACTTTCTGGAGATGTGATCCAGGTCCTGTACCAGGCTGACAAAGGAGCGCCAAAGTTCAAGGTTTCTGGTTTGGTGGTTAAATTTTGTTTCTTGCGGTAATGTGTAGCCAGGTGACCACAGTGATCGTCTGGGCAACGTTTACTGTGCTGTACTTGGAACTGTGGTATGAGCCCTATGTAGGACCACATCGTACGGTAGCCAAAAAAAGGTTCAAACGGCTCTGAGCCCTATGGGCTTAACATCTCAGGTCTTCAGTCCCCTAGAACTCAGAACCACTTAAACCTAACTAACCTAAGGACATCACACACATCCATGCCCGAGGCAGAATTCGAACCTGCGACCGTAGCGTTCGCGCGGTTCCAGACTGAAGCGCCTAGAACAGCTCGGCCACCAGGGGCCGGCTACGGTAGTCAGTTTCCCAAATGTTCATACCTTGCTGACTCTTGTGTTCAACATGGTCAAGCATTACAAGCTTCCGGAGCGGTTCTAGGCGCTACGGTCTGGAGCTGCGCGTCTGCTACAGTCGCAGGTTCGAACCCTGCCTCGGGCATGGATGTGTTGATGTCCTTAGGTTAATTAGGTTTAAGTAGTTCTAAGTTCTATGGGACTGATGACCTCAGAAGTTAAGTCCCATAGTGCTCAGAGCCATTTGAACCATTACAAGCTTCACTTCAGCTTCTACCTTTCGCTCAATAGTTAAAGAGATTTCCTTGATGCCTTTGGTTAATTACTTAACTTTGGCATCGAGATATTCCTGCACCTCTTTGACCTCTGGTACCTCTCCGTCCAAAGTATTTACTTTATCGGGTAAATCCTGTAAATTTCTGTTCACTTCCAATACCTCAGATTCATCCTTTTCTGTCTCGCTGTTAACATGTTTAATATGCGTTGATCCCTATCGTCGAGAGCACGATTCAGTTTTTGTATCAACGCTTATCGCGTTTGATTAACCGCTCGTCCACTTTGGCTATCAGGTTAGTCTCAACATTTTAGGTTAGGTTAGGTTAGTGTTGTTTAACGTCACAACGAGGTCATTAGAGACGGGGCGCGAGCTCGGGATAGGGAAGGATGGGGAAGGAAAGCGGCCGTGCCCTTTCAAAGGAACCATCCCGGCATTTGACTGGAACGATTTAGGGAAATCACGGAAAACCTAAATCAGGATGGCTGGAGACGGGATTGAACCGTCGTCCTCCCGAATGCGAGTCCAGTGTGCTAACCACTGCGCCACCTCGCTCGGTGTCTCAACATTTTAGAAAAACTCATTCTGGCGTTGGACATCCTCCTCGCGCTCTCTTTTCCTCTGTTGTTCCATTAATTCCTGTTCTTTCTTTCTTTGCTGTTCCATCATTTCTAATTTCCGGAATAGCTTTACAAGCATATCGCTTGGATTTGTAAAGTCTACCTGCGCGCGACACTTTCGTTTGCTTTCTCGCAGTTGATTTCTCTCGGGCTCTCGACATTCTCTTGTCCGCCCAACGATTGTATACTCGGTTGAGAAATATCAATCTGCTATACTACACTATCAGGTGGGATCGTAACTTGTCCATTTTCATTAGCTCTCGACCCTTCTGCCAATGCTGAGTTTTAGTATGAACCACCACTACCACTAACAAACGTCTACTACTGGTGATCACAAAATGTAACTTTCACTGTGACTGATTCCACCACATTGCTGTCGTCTGCTTAAACTTACTTGTATGATATGCAATCGCACAAATAAAACAATGACGTCCTTCTAGTACGAAACTAAATTGGCAAACACCAGTAGAGTACTATTCCAGTTCAATATGAGCACACACAACCTTGTTTAATAATCCTACAGGCGTATTATACTTCCATGAAATATTATGCATTTTTATGCCATTAGTTTCTGATGACGCAATGGTATTATTATTACGTCTTATATACATTCCGTTGCGAATCAGCGATTGTATTATTCGCAGCCTGAGAATTCACAATTTTATTCCAGTGTACCAAATCTATTGTGAACCTATTCTTTCGTAATGTTGCTTCTCTTTAAGTATTTGTACTATCTTTTGCTTTCCAAAGATTCTTTCTTCTTAATACAGTTATTATTATTTATTTCTCAAATAAAGTATAGCTAAATCTTTGGTTTACTACGGTTTTTACGTAATATTATATTCTTGGCGTTGTGAAGTCCAATAAATGGGATTAACTTAATTTTAATTAACTTTCCCTAAAGCAACTCTGAAAAAATCGCCTTTTCTCCCGCTTTCTTTATCTTAGTCTATTTATCTCGTTCTTTTTCTTTAGTAAAAGAATAAAAACTTTCTTCAGTACTTTCTCTGTACTAGTAACGACGTACGCAGAAAACAGTTCTTGAAAATCTCTATGGTTACAGTTTATAGTGTTTGAGTCACCACCACTTTGTATTCTAATTTAAGATTTTAGTAAAATTCAGACCTCTTCAGTCGTTGACATTCGCATACCCACTACACTTTGAAGTTACTAAATCAATTACAGGACTTGAATCGTAAAGGATAATCACCTTTCGTCCCTCCTTTAAATGGTTCTTCATTGGATCGTTTTCTGCCTTCGCTCTACCACAATATAGGAAGATAGTATGTTTCCAAAGACAATCCCGATATATGTTAACGTACAATGACATAAATGTAAATGCTAGGGCCTCCCGTCGGGTAGACCGTTCGCCTGGTGCAAGTCTTTCGAGTTGACGCCACTTCGGCGACTTGCGTGTCGATGGGGATGAAATGATGATGGTAAGTACAACACAACACCCAATCCCTGAGCGGAGAAAATCTCCGACCCAGCCGGGAGTCGAACCCGGGCCGTTAGGAATGGCACTCCGTCGCGCTGACCACTCATCTACCAGAGGCGGACACAATGACAAAGTTGCGCCGTCCAGACCTCAAAACTACAAGTCTCACCTCAGTAGGTGGTCTTGGGGTTCTCAAGCGTTGTTCAAATACCTTAGAACAAGCAATAATAATAGCCCATATTACTTTACAACCACTATTATATCAGCTGTGTCACCTTCTATGGTGCAAGCGACCAATACTCCAAAGTATCCAAAATATTGGATAGTTAACGGATGAGTTCTCCAACATTCACATAAATCCCTAACTAAAGACAAGAAACCTCTACAAATCTAATAGGCGGTACGACCAACTATTCTTCAAAATTCATAAACAGATCTATCATATAATCGCGTACGGTGTTTCCGTACTTATAATCCACAATGCGTAGCATTACACGGACGCCCACCTATCTATCGCCGGCCGTGGTGGCCGAGCGTTTCTAGGCGCTTCAGTCCGGAACCGCGTGACTGCTACGATCGCAGGTTCGAATGCTGCCTTGGGCATGGGTGTGTGTGTGTTGTTCTTAGGTTAGTTAGGTTTAAGTAGTTCTAAGTTCTAGGGGACTGATGACCTCAGATGTTAAGTCCCATTAAGTTCCATAGTGCTCAGAGCCATTTAAACGAACCTATCTATCTTCCAAATCTAAATTATCATGAGCTCCAGGATTCACGTTGGACTGCCACGCAGACACCAACACTTCTCAGTACTAATCCCGACCTCAAGACTGGCTGCCGAATCTTCAACAAATTAATTTCAATTAACATGTCGGAGTATATCATTACTGATGACGAACGAGAATTCAGAATCAAACTATGACACGTTGTACCGCTACAGCCCCGATCCGGACACCGTCTCAAGTATACTTATGTTGTACAAAACAAATGTGACGAAAAGAGTGTTAGAAGATCTTACCGCCTAACTGCACTGATATTTACGCCCGGCTAGAGCGTGAAGAGATCACTTATTTGGCGAAGCGGACACAAGAAAGAATCAGGATAATATGGGTGACCGGATTCTATACTTTCGTAAAATAGTTCTCTGAGCTCTGATTATTTAACAGCGCGCGACTCACCGCCTTATTAATATAGGATTGCGTGAGGCGCTTTTAGAATTGGTTAAAACTGATGTCAACGTGGAGCGTTCATAATGACAAAAAAACTAAACGTACTCTCAGGCATTATATTTCGTTTTATTACATTGAAATACTGCTGAATGATATCTTTACTGTGGTGCAATTTAATTAAAAGAAATCTTTTAAGGAAAGACAGTATTTCCCCCTTTTGTTTTTTTAAAAAAACGTAATAATCTTCCTGTTGCCGAGAATCCGCCAATGCCTGAACTTAACTGAGTGTTCTTAGTTTTTAACTGAATACAACATAAATTAATATATTCACTTTTTTTTCTTAACTATTAGTTGCGAGTCTTTTCAAGCGTCCGTTGATGACGGAACGCAATGAAATTATAATGAAAGTTTCCCCACGCAAGATGTCTGCCAAGACTGATCGATTGTTCGACCGTTCTTGTTGTTTATCTCGCGTGCTCAAAACCTTACAAATAACATTTTTACTCCCTCATGAATGTCACTAGGCATATGAAAGAAAAATGCACGATCAGCATAAATTACCATATATTATTTAAAATTTACAACTTACAATACGAAATGGCCGCCGTAGCGTGCGTAAGCTTCGAGACTAGAACAGAGAGTGAGTAATAACGCTGGTCTTTTTAGTTTATCTCGCCAGCAAGTAAAAAAACGATTAGTTACCACAAAGATCCTATACAGTGTAAGTAGGCTTTTTACGTTTTTTATTGGTAATGGCACGTAGCGCTTTGTTTGAAAATCATTGGCTGTGCTGTGTGCAGTCTTTGGCTAGTTTGCATTGTTGTCCGCCATTGTAGTGTTGGGCAATTGGCTGTTAACAGCACGTATCGTTGCGCAGTTGGAGGTGAGCCGCCAGCAGTGGTGGACGTTGGGAGAGAGATGGCGGAGTTTTGAAATTTGTAAGAATATGTGTCATGAACTGATATATATATTATGACTATAAAGGTAAATACATTGTTTGTTCTCTATTAAAATCTTTCATTTGCTAACTGTGCCTATCAGTAGTTAGTGACTTCCGTAGTTTGAATCTTTTAGTTAGCTGGCAGTAGTGGCGCTCGCTGTATTGCAGTAGTTCGAGTAACGAAGATTTTTGTGAGGTAAGTGATTTGTGAAAGGTATAGTTTATTGTTAGTCAGGGCCATTCTTTTGTAGGGATTTTTGAAAGTCAGATTGCGTTGCGCTAAAAATATTGTGTGTCAGTTTAAGCACAGTCGTGTATAAATTGTTCTAAGGGAACGTTTCAACAGTTATCTTATAACGTCTGTTTGTACCATTATTATTTCACTTCATTATAAAGTACCGTTATGACAGCTAATTTGACGCGCAGTTTTAGAGTTTTTTTTACAGTGTTCATTTTACTTTGTTTTGTATCTGACTTGTCGTGACATGATTAAATATTTTGTACCGTTTATCGGTACAGCGTTAGTGTCCTGTTATACACGACTACGACCAAACGTCACCAGTCTGTGTCATAACCGCGAGTACTCACGCTTCCTTCCTCAAGGATCGAACTAAGAACCATTTTTCGAAGGATCTTAGAACGGTGATTATCCCTTGTACATGTTAATTCCATTCTTCGTGGCCTTCGGTAACGTTTCTGGTGGCCAGCTGCAGCAGTTATAGCGTCGCTTACTGGTGTTGCTACCCACTCGCTCTAGTGATGGAGCATCTCTGACTGCGACCTGGCTTCCGTCAGCTTTTTCTCTTGGTCTAAATACTGTAACATGTCAAAGGAATACACATTAAACCACATCTTTTACAAAGTTTAAACATCCATTTTCTTGTCGAGACTATGGTGAGTCGGCTCTATTACGTAATGCGAAGTGAAAAAGTTGCAACAAGTTTTTTTGGCGCATTACAGATAGTTGTACCTATCATATTTTGTGTTTCTTTAAGGTAGCTCGATTTATTTACTTGTGTGTGTGTTTACAATAGCTAGGATCACCTGTCATATCTTAGTATTGCGCATATACTCGAACACGGTGAACGGCGGTTCACGTACGGTACTTCTGAACTGACTGTCAACATGGGTATAGTCGCCTGGCTTAAGCTGTTCACCTTAACAACAGACATGTGACCCTGATTGTTGCTGATGTCACTCCTTCATCAGGCCGAGCCATCACAACTGGTGAAACTTGTGACTGTCCGATGTGTATACAGGAATTGTCGAGATGATTATATGCTATTGTCTTTCAGGGTTGCATATAATTCCTAATGTTACACTGAGAGTTATGCCGGGCATTTTAAGAGATCTGTGATCCTTCGGTTGTTATCATTGTAACAGTGCACAATAGTAACCGTCATTGGAACAATAGTCAGACGCAGTCTTAGGCAAAACGTCTTGTGAGGGATGTAGATCTCTTGATGTTATTGCTGATGTCCATTTCGAGAGTCTTAGAACACATATTGGGCCTATCTTCTAGCAAGGGATAGTCCTTGAATTCATAGAGGGATTTCTTATTACTTGGTGCTCCGTTGAAAGGCTGGCTAGTTCCCATGCAAACCTCAGTGAAATCAGGGAAGAAACGTGCGTTATGTTTGTGAGGCTCTCATCCGAAATAAAGAGAAGGCTCTTCTGACAGATTTTGGACGCTTAGGTTTCAACCAACTGCAAGCAGTGCTTCACATTGCCACCACTGATGTTATCACCTGCTTCCAGGCTTCAGTCTTTATTCCTTTCTACAATTAACAATGGTGAAAACAGCTATCCTTGCTTGCAAGATAGAGACAAACATTGCGATTTTTAACATTAGCCCCCAAACCTCACTGAAGTCTTCTGTACCGCTAACAACAGAAATTGCAACACCAGGAAGAATACGAAATAACGAAATTTTATTTATCGTACATATAAACTGTAATAAGTAAATTTGAAGGTAATTTTGGAGTGTACAAGCCGCGAAACGTAGTACACAGAGTTGCCACCCGTGACATCAACAACAGGTCTATCCTGGCTAGGCGTGAAGTTGAACTAAGCTCAGATAACAAAGGAGCACGTTATTCCTTGCTGCTTCAGCTGTGTGCCAGAGTTCGTTAATCTTAGTTCCAGTTTCTCTGTAAGCCATGACCAGACGTTTACAGTGGGTGAGAGAACAATCCAAAACTCAAACTCACTCTATATCACGGCAGGTCGGGACAGCACGAGGTTCATGCAGTCTTGCAGAAGATGTTGAGAGATACTGTCAGGGAGACAGCCAACAGAGGGCACGTCGCTGGGTTTACATCAGAAATATAACGGTTTCAGTCAAAATTACCGGCTGTGTGAAAAAGAGGTGATCTCACTGTATAAACAATGGTACCCCATATCATCATGCCAGATGCTCGGCCAGTATAATGATAATCGCAACATGAAAACCTTGATTCTCTTTGGAGCCTCCACACACTTAAACATCCGTTGTGATGCTGTACGTTGAACCAGGATTCGTCTGTAAAGACGACGCGGTGATTCTCCAACGTCCATTGTTATCGTTAGGGTCACCACTGCCTTGTCAAGAGAAGCTGCAAAAAGGTTCTCCGGGCTGACAATCCATGGTGGTCTTCACGCCGTGGTAAGGTCCGTGTCGACACTTGTCATCTTTCAAGCACTCCCACTTCCTGGCCCAACGTGCGTGACATGGCTGTACAATTCTCAATTATCCATGGCCGATCAACAATAGGTTTATCGTTTCGGGTGTTAGTCACGTGGGTAAGAATTACAAGCTGCCTTAGAATTGTTCACGTTACACGAAACTTTACTTGGTAGCAGACTAGACGTGACTTGGCCATGATGTACTTTTTAACAAGTTAGAGAAATTGTTCATTTCATAGGGCGCTTTGGGGTAATAGGTCAAGAGGTGATCACTTCTGTTTTTCTTTAATAGAGTAGTAACGACTTCCGCGGTCTTTAGAAATGGAAACATAAGGCTAATATTAGTTAACTGCAGAAGCTTTCAGGATAACATCTCGGAATAACTTTGACCTGTTGAAATTAGTATCGCCTATATCATATTTGGAATAGAATCCTAAAAACTATGATAAATATGGGTGTAATATTAAATTTCAAATAGAGAATTTATCACCATAAGAGACTGCATACTACCGATGCTTTTATTGCCTTGGAGAAGGTATTTATTTCTAATGAGATAAGTACGAAGTCAGAAAGTGAGTTAACCTATCTGCAAGTCATTGCAAAATAGGGGTCCAAAAATAATAACTTGATGTTGCTGTTCGCCAGTTATATCGAGTGTTGCAATGATGAAATGTTTCAGGGAAAACTTGGAATACCAGGAACTAAATTTTCTGATCACGCTATGATAAGAAAGGGAGATCTCACTCTGTTAGACTTTGTTTACAATTGGTCCAGGGTCAATACTTGTATGATAAAAAATAGAAACTGAACGCACTACACATAAATTTAATAGCAACAACGCTATGAAGCTAGTAAAAACAATGAAAAAATGTTATTCTCATGAAACCAATATGCACATGCACAATTCACACAACGATGTTTAGTCGAGAGCTTCAAACAAAGTAACAGAAATATGAAGAACTTCTTGAAACTGCTGCAAACAAAAAAAAAAAAAAAAAAAAAATAAGACGCACACAATCAAATAGCTACAAAGTGAACAAATATTGATATAATGTCCACAAGGAAAATTGTCTGGAGAAGCAGAAATACCTGTCTACGTCTACATCTACATCCAGTACTAGAAATCACTTTCACTACAAATTATAAAAATTATTACATAGTAAAGCTACTTCCAGTTGACAAATTCATCTACGTAAGTAATGCGTCTCAATAGAAAACTCTGTTTAATAGATATTAATCAGTATTTGTCTGAACGATGTCCAAAACAGAATTTTCATAGAAACAAACAAAGCTTTAAGAATAACATAAACCATGTCGTAAAGTTTAGAATCACAGTATAACCTGAAAAAATAATAATGTACTGCGACTTTAAAATTATAAAATTCAACACAGCCACATCTTTAACATTGAAACTGTATTTGTAATATTTTTTAAACTCGGTATATTCATAATTATTGTTTGCTAAGTTGAAAGATGTACAGAAATATGTGACAATAATATAATTATGATTGAGAACAAAAAGAAACAGAAATTAATTACTCTTATTACAAATCATATAGAAATCAATTCTCAAGTATATGACTGCGAGTTCTGAAATATCCTCTGACAACTCTTAACAACTGCAAAGCTCCTGTACGCAACAAACAACTTACCTCGTCTTGCCACTGCAACTGCGTGATCAACAACATGTTAAAAACATTTCAAAAGTAATGTTGGGATCCATGCAGAGTGCAATGCATGCTGTTAATCGCAACAACTACTGCCATATTTTTTATAGAGAAATTGAATAATCAGGAGGGATCTGGTCAACAAACCATACATGGTGTAAAAAAATGAAAGAAACCAATTAAGACTTTAATTAACTGTGTTTGCAAAGTAGGTTACTGACAAACTTTACCCAGACCTTTACCCAATTCCACATTGCCCATACTCAATAACCACGTCTCTGGTCTCAAAAAGGTTACAACAGTATATGACGTCTCCTGGCAAGACATTTGTAAAATCGGTCTAATATATGTAAAAAAAAAATATCTGCGTTATTATATTTCATTTCTGTATGAATAATTATCGATTATGTGGATTCTGTAAAAAAGGAAATAATTATTTTTCATTTAGATGTTTGTGTAATATTATGTATGCCCATCTTGCAGACAATGATAATTAAAAACATAACAAAGATATATATTTGCATATTAAATTTCTTATAATTAGTGGAGGATTAGACATTACTATCTCTGTCTTCTTGTTGCCGTGAATGATGTAAGAGCCTGTGACGCTCTCTCGAACGCTTAGTTATCTTCCTTTTGTTCTTTTATCGAGAAAGGCGCCATTGGATACTGATGTACCAAAAAGGCGTGTACTTTGAATTTTATGTTGATTTTGAATATAGAAATTGTTTCAAATGCTTGTATTAATTTGTAGATAGCTTGCCCAGAATTTCATTCCACATTTTTAGCCGTTTTCAGTGAATTTAGAATTTTCCGTGACGCAGTGCTGCGCCACGATCGCGGGAGCCGCTGCCGCGCCAAATTCTAACCGTAACTGAATGAAAGCAGTTTTTTCGCAACTAAGCGGGCAGGTAATGGTACATTAAAATTATTTCTTTCAGCTTCTCGGAGACCTCAGAGGAAAATTGTAGATTTTATTATGTTATTTTCACACGGGCATGGGCAACTGCTAGTACAATATCAGTGACGTAAATAATTAAAGTAAAACAGAGTGTTAAAACTTTACTTGTGTAATATCGAAGACTGCTGTGCTGAAATCTGGTCTGGCTAGCAATATTAAAATCAATTTTCATTTTTAGTTTCATGCTCACGTGTTAGCCGTGGCAATCAGTAGTGTTCAAATATTAAAAAATCCACTGCAGCTTTTATGTTTGACAAACACTGCATACCGTAATTTCTGTCATATAATAAGAGTAATTTTCAGTGCATTTCAGACACGAAAGTAGAGGAATACATGTTTAATTTCGTAATCAGCTACAGTAATGATACAGTGTTCCATTTCTAAAAAGCCAGATCAGAATTATGAAAACATAGTCTTGCAAATTAAAGACCATACTTCACAGCAGAAAATCTTTTAGTGTTGTGCGTGTCACCACATAATAGATCAGAGGGCACAAAGCTAAAATTTTCAGCTACAGAAGCCAGTAGCGAGAATCGCATTTTACCTTTTGTTAATCTTTTCTTTAGCTGCTACCCTTGTTGATTTTTATTTACTTTCGACGTCTGTACACCATACATATAACCACAGGCTGAACATGACATAAGTTACTTTTATTTCAGGGCAGATCTCACTTTGCATTGTTATG
Organism: Schistocerca gregaria; assembly: GCF_023897955.1. Lineage (NCBI taxonomy): Eukaryota > Metazoa > Arthropoda > Insecta > Orthoptera > Acrididae > Schistocerca > Schistocerca gregaria. Next base: position 668,073,568 of record NC_064920.1, read on the forward strand.
AGAAAACTGTTAGCAGTCAGAATTATCAAGTGTCGTGCTAAGCAAACAGATTAACTTACAGTGAACAGTACTAATAACTGCAAACGCATTTTTCTTCTTAGCAGAGCAGTATTTTATTTTTGTGAACATTTCAAGTCAGAAATTGCACTTCATGCCACGCAGCTTTCATAACGTACTTCAGTGTTGAATTTCAGTTAAATAGTTTTCACTGAGCACACTATTAGTTATTTTTGGCATTTAATTAGATTAGTTTACATTATTTCAAATTCAATATTTCACTAAGTTTAAAGTTTTGTTACACGACACTGTTCACATGCGCAACACAGGCCAACCAATAGTCCGTATTGCTCAGCAGTTAAATACGATATCTAGAGCACACGTTACACGAGGAGAAAGTTTTTGAAAAACAGGAAATTCAGTATTTTCATTTAGATATACATTTTTACAGAAAGCTTACGCCGCTACTGCTCCATCCGTCAGACAGCTATTGTCAAGAGCCTGTGTGCTATGATCCACGAGCGAAATCTCTGGTGGAAACAGGTGCCGTGAATGGATCTTGTGTGTGGCATTCACGTACACTGACCGTTCAGCTACAGGTGCGTTATTTGAAAATGTTATTTAATGTGCATCCCCACGAACTATGGGCTCTGCAGAGTCAGGTTAGCTTGCGGAATTCAGTGAGATTGTCGCACCGTAAGTACAACCTAATCGAAGGTGCATCCGTAGAGAGGCCACACTAACATTTGATCTGTCAAGAGGGGCAGCAGCCCTTCCAGAAGTTGCAGGGGCAGCAAAAAGTCGGTATGATTGACTGCCTGGTCTTTTAAATTAGCCTTCAGAGCCTTGCTATACTCCTACTGCGAACGATTGAAAGAAAGGGGAAACTACGTTTATTTTCCCGAGGGCATGCAGCATTACTGCGTGGAGAGCTGCATCAAACGACTCTTTCGACTGAAGATCGAAACAGTAATATTTAATTGGTTATTTTTCTCCACACTTGGTATTTTTTGGGAAGTTAACTTTTAACGTCTGAACGGAATTACAGCTGAGCGGTATTGCAGTTTAGTTGGATGACAGCATCCAAACTGTGCGGTGGAGAGAGACGTGGTCAGGTCGTAACACTTTTATGGACTCGGTGAAAGCGAGTATCGCGACGGAATTCGGTAACAGCTCTGCGTGGGTGGGCTGCGAAGTAACGATCCACATTCCATGGAAAGTTGCACAACGTGTTCTTCTGAGAGTTGGCCAGTGGTTTTGCTAGCCTCATAGGAGCGACTGTCCACCTGCCTCATTTTGCTGTCGACAAAAAAGGGACTGTAATTGGTGAAACTGAACAGCATTACCGAGACACTATTGACAAACTTTCACAATGGAAGCTTACCAAATATTCATGAACATATCGTCCTTCGTGAATAAACTGTAATAGATAAATGAGAATTCGCTGTGATCACAATTTGTCTCTGACCGGTTAGCGGACGTCAAAATTTTTCGCTTTTACATATACATCTTCATCTACATTTATACTCCGCAAGCCAAACAACGGTGTGTGACGGAGGACACTTTACGTGCCACTGTTATTACCCCCCTTTCCTGTTCCAGTCGCGTATGGTTCGTGGGAAGAACGACTGCCGGAAAGCCTCCGTGCGCGCTCTAATCTCTCTAATTTTACATTCGTCATCTCATCGGGAGGTATAAGTAGGGGAAAGCAACATATTCGATACCTCATCCAGAAACGCACCCTCTCGAAACCTGGACAGCAAGCTACACCGCTATGCAGAGCGCCTCTCTTGCAGAGTCTGCCACTTGAGTTTGCTAAACATCTCTGTAACGCTACCACGCTTACTAAATAACCCTGTGATTAAACGCGCCGCTCTTCTTTGGATCTTCTATATCTCCTCTGTCAAACTGACCTGGTACGGATCCCACACTGATGAGCAATACTCAAGTACAGACCGAACGAGTGTTTTGTAAGCCACCTCCTTTCTTGATGGACTACATTTTCTAAGGACCTCGCAATGAATCTCAACCTGGTACCCGCCTTACCAACAATTAATTTTAAATGATCATTCCACTTCAAATCGATCCGTACGCATTCTCCCAGATATTTTAATGAAGTAACTGCTACCAGTGTTTGTTCCGCTATCATATAATCATACAATAAAGGACCCATCTTTCTATGTATTCGCAATACATTACATTTGTCTATGTTAAGGGTTAGTCGCCACTCCCTGAACCAAGTGCCTATCCGCTGCAGATCTTCCTGCATTTCGCTACAATTTTCTAATGCTCCAACTTCTCTGTATACTACAACATCATCCGTGAAAAGCCGCATGGATCTTCCGACATTATCTACTAGGTCATTTATATATATTGTGAAAAGCAATGGTCCCATAACACTCCCCTGTGACACGCCTTAGTAATTAAATTGAGTCAAGCGAAGTAATTTTATCAAGCATTGCTTAATAATAGGATTTGAAAAGCCTTGGGTATCATTGATACTGAGTTTATCTGGAGATTATGTTTGGATTCAAGGAGGAAAGAGGACGGGCGGGGCACTGCGAATGAAATTTTTTCAGGCATAAGATCGTACTGAAAAATGCACATGTAGTGTACTATACTGATTAACCAAAACGTTATGAGCAGTGTCGTCCGGGAGATCGAATGCCTCCCGGTGGCGTTCCGGGCACGTTATGTGGTAAGGAAAACATAAACACGGGACAAGGACGAATGGGGAATCATTCTAGAGAGCAGAGAGGCCGCAAATGTCGAAATCCACTGACATAAACGACTTTAGCAAAGAGCCTGGGAACTAGCGCCTAGGAAATGGCGAAGACGTGTGCTGTGCTGGTGTCGTGAGCGTCTGTGGAAAGTGGTTGAAGGACGATGACTTCACGAGTAGGCGACAAGGCGTTGGACGCCCACGTCAGATCAATGAACATAGAAGTGGGAGGGCTTCCCGCTCTGTAAGCACGACAGGTGGCGATCTGTACTCAATATCACGACAGAGTGCTGTGCTTGTACAGATGCAAGTGTTTCGGAGCACACCTTTCAGTGCAAATTAACGAACATGGGATCTGCTGCAGATAGTTCACATATTGACCCAACGACATTGACATCGCGACTGCACTGGGCACAGCAACATTGAGAATGGACCGTCGGTCATTGTAAACATGTCGCATGAATCATTTTTGTTGTCCTTATTTTGTGGACTATAAGTTGCATTTTTTTCTTCGAAAACTTGCCTCCAAAATTCAGGTGCGCCTTATACTCGAAATTAATGTGAAAATGTCCAGTGTTTGATTTAAGATTCCTGACAGGTTTAAAATAGCCATATATTCGTTTCCGCGAGAAGTCTATCTCTTATCTGGCAACAGAAGTACACTGATGTGTCGAACATGAGTTGACGGAATTCACAAGCTCGCTACTACTGTCTTTTCCCCACCCAGTCATCAAAAACCCAGAACACTGTCTAGCCTGTGATGCGTCATTGCAGTCTACGGTACCAGTAAGCTTGAATTGGTTTGTGTTTTCGGGAACCGTACAATATTTTTGATAGTAGCTATTTCTTTAATGGAAAGAGATAAAAGGTATGAATAAGATAAGGGCTATAAATTGAAAGTAATAGCGCTTGCAGAAGAATATGGAACAAATCGGCTGAGAGGCATTTCGGCCCTTCATCAACAGAAAAAACCATTCGCGATTGGCAGGATAGTAAACAAGAGCTGAATAAATGAGGAAGACTAAATGTGCGATAGAGGACTGAATGCAAAATGACCAAAACGAGAAGACGACGTATTGAAATGGATTCAAGGATATCGTCAAAATGGCACTGAAATTAACACAAAAATGATTCAAATACCAGCTCGTAAGCTAGCTCTATAGTGGAATTTGACAGACTTTAAGGATGGAGTTCGTTGATGCTACAGGTTTATGAAGCGTGGTAAACTTAGCACGCCAACCAAAACAAAAATATTTCAGAAAATGCCACAAGAGTATGGAGAAAATATTATCTTTCTATCGCTTTATTATTCGACATCGAAAGAAAACTAGTGTGGAAGTAAACCAAATAGCGAATATGGCCGAACCTCCTCTATTACCATGAGAGGTGGTAAAATTGTAAATATAAAAACAAGTACACGAGAAAAAATGAACTATACTGTTGTCCTTTCATATTAAATTTATTAAATGTATTAAATTTAGTCCAGTTATCATTTTCAAGCAAAACAATGCCAAAACCTTTTGAAATTCCGCCAGATGTTGTTGTTAACGTACATGACAAGGGTTGGATGGATGAGGCTGGTATGAAATTATGGATTAACGGAGTGTGGGAGACAAGGAAAGGTGCTTTATCGAAGAAGAGTTCCCTCCTTGTGCTAGATCAGTTTAGCAGTCATTTGAAAAATTCTGTGAGAGAAAAACTGAGACAGGGAAATACAGAGCTTGCTGTTATTTAGGGAGGACCTACTTCACAACTGCAATCTCTTGATGTATATGAGAGAGGAATGGAACAAATGGTTGATGGATGAAACCCAACATGAATTCACGCCAAAGGTAGCCTTGAAACGACCTACCATCAAACAAGTGTGTCAGTGGATAAAACATTATCGTTGAATCTTTCAAGAAGTGCAGCATAAGTAACGCTCTCGATGGCACTTACAGGTGAAGAGGACAAAAATTTTCAGGGATTTTAAAAGGCAGATAGGTTTTATAAACTAAGAATTCTTTTAGTCTAGTTTTGCAGTCTAATAATAAAAATGGTATTTTTTTTAAAAATTGCTTAAAATCGAGGTGCGTGTTATATGCGTAGCGTATTATAGTCCTTAAAATACGTTACAGCAAATCGATACTCGTGTCCCGGATACGCCATCATCCAGGCGAAACGCTGCTCGAAACATAAACTTCGCTGGTGGGGGAGAGGGGGGGGGCAGTTTTATGCTGTGGATGATCTTCATCTGGGCTTCCATCGGACCTATGGTGGTAACCAAAGGCATTATGACAGCTGCGGACTACATGAACGTTATTGTGGACCATGTCATCCATTCATGCTTGATGTCTTCTCGGACAGCGAAGGCTTCTTTCGTGCGGCTTGTAGTGTTGATGTGAGTTAATTAAATAACATCTTTGTCATTTTTATAGTTTACTAGCTACTACCCCCATCCCATTGAAGAGCCAATGTGCTGAGGGGCTACCAGTTACTAGTGAAGAAGAGAGAGCAGCTTAAAAACTATAGCACTTGCCAAGTCAAAAATCGAGTACGGCTACACGCGCTGTTATGTTCAGAAGTTAGTTATGAAAGTGAACCGTCGGTATTGAGAGTTCTGGAGGTTTTCTAGTTATACGGCACTGCAAAAGAAGGTTGAAAATTAAGTTAGGAATTAAAGCACGGTATGAAGAGATTTGAGGTAGAAAGTGAGGAGACAATTGTTTTGGGAAAATTATGTTTTATCTACAGACAAATGAAGTAACGAAGCAGATGAAGTACATGAAGTACAAATACTACGAAGACGCGTTGAAAAGTAACTACTTTTGCAGTGTGAGAGTGGTGTATTACTCATGAGTATTTTTTATGTAAATCTGTGCAATTTTAATCCAGTAAAGTAATCGTTGAAGATCAAAAGCTACTACTGTAAATATATTGCTGACGCGAATCCGCCGCCAAATGTTTGCCTTTTTCGTGCTTACGTCGGTATTCATCTTTCTGGTATGACTCTTCGTATGCGCAGGAAGCAACATTCGACAGCTCCCACAGAGGCATTTCCAAGATACAGATAGATGTATTTTGTGCTGAGATATCGACTTAGGAGTGAGTCATTTGTGTATTACGATAACTTTTGAGAAGATCAAATAAATAAATTAAAATGTAATTGCGCATTGGAGCTGAGAAGTAGCCTCTCTTTAATTAGTAATAAACTGCAGTGCTATTGTTTTTCCTGTGATCTAAACATTATGTTTTAATACTTTTGAGATGTTCGTTATCCAGAACTCGAACTTTTATTCACTTGTTGTTGCCTCAAATAACAGAGAAGAAAAAAAAATGAATATTTCACAAAACAGAGTATGACTTCTTGAATACTGGTCATTTCCCAAGGGCTCTGCCTTATAATGTCACAGACCATGGTCACGGCAATCAATGGAGAAACAGAAATTAGCGTCGAAAACTTGTTTCCCAGCTGACAACGAGGTCACTCGAAGGAGCGTACTTTCGATCACGTCTGACGCGATGTCGGAAGTAGTGCTCTAATTAAAGCAGCATATAATTTAGTGACTCGAAAGCAGGCCTTTCCAATCCCGATCACTCTTCTGAAAAAATATTCAATGCCTTGAGGTAGAGACTGTCCCGAGACAATGGACTCCAAAGTTTTTTGGTTCCTTATTTCTGTTGGCGATTCTTCTTCGGATACCGCAGGTGGACCTGTTGCGAGGAAAAAAAAACTGCCAGAATTTTATGGTGGTTGTCTGATGCGATATTTGAGGCAGAGCAATGTGACAGACATCGAACATATATCGACAGCCATAAAGAAACCTAGAAAAGAAGTGCAGTACTTTAAAGTTACATGAAAGCAAATTGGTAGGAAGTGGAGCCGGCTGAGAAACCTGGATACGGTCATGTTTGGGTAACGGTAAGTAGGTAAGCCATCATTCCATCTCTGAGTAGTCGATATGCGAAGGCATCAGCTGTATTCTCACATGTCGATCCTTGCCAAAACACGTTCCAAGGCGTAAATAATGCAACATGAAGATTTCCATGTTTCTCCTTGTGTGTGTTTCTAGTAAGTAAACTCAGATTTATTCACCTCTGTTGAGCGAAACGTGGAGAATTTTGTGGAGAATTTTTCGCAAGAGCAATTAGGTGTTAGAGGTACTCTGGCTAAAGATTTCGGCACAAGCTACGATTTATGGGAAAGGTTTTTCCAAATCTGTGGAGATTACTACACTCCTGGAAATGGAAAAAAGAACACATTGACACCGGTGTGTCAGACCCACCATACTTGCTCCGGACACTGCGAGAGGGCTGTACAAGCAATGATCACACGCACGGCACAGCGGACACACCAGGAACCGCGGTGTTCGCCGTCGAATGGCGCTAGCTGCGCAGCATTTGTGCACCGCCGCCGTCAGTGTCAGCCAGTTTGCCGTGGCATACGGAGCTCCATCACAGTCTTTAACACTGGTAGCATGCCGCGACAGCGTGGACGTGAACCGTATGTGCAGTTGACGGACTTTGAGCGAGGGCGTATAGTGGGCATGCGGGAGGCCGGGTGGACGTACCGCCGAATTGCTCAACACGTCGGGCGTGAGGTCTCCACACTACATCGATGTCGTCGCCAGTGGTCGGCGGAAGGTGCACGTGCCCGTCGACCTGGGACCGGACCGCAGCGACGCACGGATGCACGCCAAGACCGTAGGATCCTACGCAGTGCCGTAGGGGACCGCACCGCCACTTCCCAGCAAATTAGGGACACTGTTGCTCCTGGGGTATCGGCGAGGACCATTCGCAACCGTCTCCATGAAGCTGGGCTACGGTCCCGCACACCGTTAGGCCGTCTTCCGCTCACGCCCCAACATCGTGCAGCCCGCCTCCAGTGGTGTCGCGACAGGCGTGAATGGAGGGACGAATGGAGACGTGTCGTCTTCAGCGATGAGAGTCGCTTCTGCCTTGGTGCCAATGATGGTCGTATGCGTGTTTGGCGCCGTGCAGGTGAGCGCCACAATCAGGACTGCATACGACCGAGGCACACAAGGCCAACACCCGGCATCATGGTGTGGGGAGCGATCTCCTACACTGGCCGTACACCTCTGGTGATCGTCGAGGGGACACTGAATAGTGCACGGTACATCCAAACCGTCATCGAACCCATCGTTCTACCATTCCTAGACCGGCAAGGGAACTTGCTGTTCCAACAGGACAATGCACGTCCGCATGTATCCCGTGCCACCCAACGTGCTCTAGAAGGTGTAAGTCAACTACCCTGGCCAGCAAGATCTCCGGATCTGTCCCCCATTGAGCATGTTTGGGACTGGATGAAGCGTCGTCTCACGCGGTCTGCACGTCCAGCACGAACGCTGGTCCAACTGAGGCGCCAGGTGGAAATGGCATGGCAAGCCGTTCCACAGGACTACATCCAGCATCTCTACGATCGTCTCCATGGGAGAATAGCAGCCTGCATTGCTGCGAAAGGTGGATATACACTGTACTAGTGCCGACATTGTGCATGCTCTGTTGCCTGTGTCTATGTGCCTGTGGTTCTGTGAGTGTGATCATGTGATGTATCTGACCCCAGGAATGTGTCAATAAAGTTTCCCCTTCCTGGGACAATGAATTCACGGTGTTCTTATTTCAATTTCCAGGAGTGTAGTTAGTAGAGAATTATACTCGGTTGTAATGAACCGTGTATTAGTCGTCTTAAGAGACCACATTTTCGTCTACGGGATCAACATTATTTCGTGAAAAAGAACATGAAAGAAACAGTTTACAAAAATTACAATAAACTGTCTTCAAGAGTACTTCACAAATTTATTTTTAGATACATGTGTAAAGTGTGCCATGGAGATTAATTGCGCGTAGATGTACAATAAAGGCCTATCATATGCTTCCTTGCAGCCCACAATAAGCCGAAGCGGGTTTGCCTTTACGTATCGCAAAATTACTCTTCTTCGCAGACTTGCCGAACATGAACAATATAAAAACAGAAATCAGAAACTTTCTTTCTGGGGAATGTATTAGTAAACTTCTGATGATTAATACTGAAGGACCATCTCGCAATGACTTCAATTCTGAAAAGGCGTTCAGTGTGTAGAGTATGCTTAAAAACCGAGGTACTGTAATGTGACATGATATAATGTAATGAAAAATATACAAATAAATACTGACAGTTTCCATTAATGTAGATATGGTATGGAATACGTGGACCTATATACGTAAAAGTTAATTTTAAAAGAAATTACTGTTAGCTCCAGTTCAGTATACAAATATTCTACTTCTAAAACTCTCATAATAGTATAATTTATACAATTTGCTTCTAGCAGAATTTTGCGCAAACTTCTCTCATTTTGCGTAATTTTGATTTTACACTTTTACTACTTTCTTTATTTTCTAGCTTAATCCTGGCACACTCCGTTTACAACTGTACTGTACTGGTCTGGTACAAAGACGAAAGCTGACCCACCTCATCTGATTATACATAAACAGAAACGAACAATTTCAGATCGTATTGAATTCCTTTTATAAAACACTTATGATTTAAAGGGACAAATTAGTTTTGTAGCAAAAATTTAACGTAATGTTTTAAATTCGTTTGTAATCGTTAGAAATTGTCATACAATGTATTTCTTACGGTACGTGTACGAAAAATGTGTGTTCCAAGACAAAATGGTGAGTTGCTCGACTTGTCGAACAGTGTCTATACTACCGAATACAGAGATCCTTATGTACAAGATTTAGAAAACTCATACTTTTGCTATAGGAGCTGCATCGGACAAGCCTCGATAAGCATCTGCACGACTCGTTTGCAAAATCAAATTAGCCAGATTATAGCTGCAATGTCACAACTCTCCATATTCCTGAACTAAACATGCCTGTTAGTATTTATGTTACGCATGTAGAGAAAGATGTAATGGATCTGAAGTTAGTGTTTTGGGTGCGATGGATTGGGGAACTCAGATGTAAGTTGACATTTTACCTTCTGGTTGCAATCGTTGCTCCGTTTTCTCACTCCATTTCACGATCTTCCTAAGATCTTGCTGACTGAGGATGGACAAATTCATGTTGGCCGCTAGTTGCTTCGTCTCAAACTCGTGCTAAGCAACGGCATGGTCCGCTGCAGAGAGATCTCCTTCTATTGTTGAGAACTGCGTCACGTCACGAAATGTTGTTTACTCTGTGAAGGTATGCAGAAAATAAACACCTCCCTATTAAGGAAATAATCCAGCGATAATATCACGGACTCACCTAGGCTGGAGCAGTCGGGGCAATGGCCCCGACAGTAAGATGTGCATGGAAAGAAAACTCAGGAAAAGGACAACTTATAATGGCACGGAAAAGTGTAAAAATTAGTAACAGCAGTCAAGAGATGTCTTTTACGATATTAAATTAATCAAAGATTGTTTTGGTGACCATTCAGACGTAATGATATGCAAATCGTTTCCCTCTTTTACGCAGGTCAGAGATCAATCTGCAATGGGACTCGTGTATCAGTTAACTGAACAAAGGGACTAGCCGTGAGTAAGTGTTCCGGTAAAGGCTATCATGGAGCGTCCACCAAGAGTGAATTCCACAATGGTGTGCAAAAAAGAAACAAGTCACCAATTAGATCAATTAGATTTAGTTCTTAAAGACTCTCTAGAGGTTAATTAGTTAATCGAGAAGCAGCCCTTTTCTTAGACACAGCTGAGAAAATCTACAAATCTTTTGACCACCTGAGTTAACAGGATTTAAAAACTTGTTCTGTGGGTACCTCAAAGGTAACGCTACATCCAACATTTTGGGCTGGTCGATAAGAAACCATCTATATAGCTGAAGAGAGATTCAATGACGTTATTAAGCTCTAATAAGCATAATTCATAGAGTTAAAATCATAATTTTATCGTTTTAAGATTCAATGTAAATCCCTACAAATCATTAATACGACACCTAAGCCCTGAACTATGAGAGTACAGACGTTGCAATGGCATTATGACGTCATATGAACGGCGCTATCGGAAGTAAAGGAAGGATAATTAGGGTAGATCGTTCCGTTGACGGTTTGGTCATTAGAAACGGAGCGCAAGTCGGGTGCGTGAATGGTGGGTTAGAAAACTGATCTTGTCCTTTTCAGAGGCGCCATCAGGGCAATTCCCTCAAGCTGCTTGGCACGAAAACACTGAAAAGCTCAATGTGGATGGGCAGAGGAGAATTTCAGTCTCTGTCTTCCGGAATGCGAGTCCAGTATCATACCATTATGCCACCTCAGTCGGTTGCTTTCAAAAATAACCAGCATCAAAGGATCGTACGGCAAACTACAAGACCCAACTTGCAACACCTGTGAAAGATGAACTACTGAGTGTAAAGTGCCTAACAAACGTATTAAAGCTATAGAGAAGCCCTTCGACGAGCTTAGTGGGGACGAGAGGCTGACAAAACTCAGTAAGTGGCCTGAAAGTAATACCTTTTCATCCAGTGATTGCCAACATTTGTTTACAACCAAATACCTGGATGTAAGGAGTGAAATATGTTATACGGGGTGATTCGGTGATGATGTTTGTAACATTATGTAATTGCCCTACCATTTTAAATCATTCACTAACCGAAAGGTGGACAAAAGTAGAACATTTTTACACATTCTTTTGATGTATGAGATATTCTCGATGAGCAGTTACTCATTCTTCTGCCTCTCGTAATTTGTGTCGGACACGCATGTCTTGCCACCGTATTATTATTGTTTAAAAAATATTATTTTAGTGTAATGTATAAGTGCCGTACTGCATAGCAGTAGATTAATGTGAGAAACTATATTGTGCGACGTGTATCTGGAAATGTTAAAAGATGTAAGTTCGTTATATATCGACTGCCATAAATTCAAAGTTAAATGGAACTTGTGTATGGACTAATTATTTAGCATAGAACATATGTCTCACTACTTCATGACCATATGTTATGTTTCTGCAAATTTTGATGATTCACAGTCACAAATTGTTTCGTCGATATCGGACGGAAGTTGCATACGGCAAAATAGTTTCTCCGCACATTATTCTACTGGTAAATGCATGATAAACTTCGATCCCTTAGGAAATTCATGTTGAGCTATCCAAAAACAATTATATTTTCAATAGTCATTTAGACCTGACCAGGAAGGGTACTCAAAACCACTACAGTAACTAGTTATGTCTATTGGCCTAAAATACAATATATGTATATCATTATGTGCTTTTCTATGAAAATATATTTCCACCGCCTATTATAGCTGTATGTTAACGCACAAAAGTAAATATATTGTTATATGTTACATACTTTCGGGAATAATGAAGAAGGATAAATGTATCAGTTTGAAGTAAGGGATCCTCGTCCGGAAACGAACAAGGAGAAGATTGTAAGCACAAAGCTTTCTGATACCTCTGACAGTGGAACGCATGTATCGATGCTCTTGTTGCTCAGATTGTAGGGAAGGCAGCTCTCAGAGGTGGTGTAATGGAGACAAAAAAACAAAAACTCTAGTAAACACGGACACTACAATGCATACCTTAAGAGCTACGAAAAATTGTTTGCGTTCGCTACCGTGAGACCTTCTCTAGTACTGAGCAAGTTCTCATAACTCTCGAGGGATTTAATTTAGAGCCCATGTTTATTAGCCTTTTTTTCCTTGTTTCTTCCCATACTACCACCTCTGGAACTTGTCTACTCTACAGTCGTAGCACCAACGCTACCGGTACATGTATTCGACTATCAGAGGTATCAGAACGTTTTTCATTGGTAACATTCGACTCGGTAGTTTCTAGTACAGGGTCCTTCTCCACTAGCTCTGAAAATTTGTAACATCATCACGGAATTACCCTGCAGATGCAAACGTTCGTATCTACCACCTGTGGCGAGGCCCTTAAGTTTTCCAATAACTTTTTCTCGTGACATTTCCCTTCTGTTTCTAGCACAACTGTTACTGATAACAACATTTTTGAAAGCTGTCCTGTCCTATCTAACACAGTCTATGTTTCTATCAAGAACTGGCCCTTCTTTCTCCAAGTTAATTTTTTTAAGTACAATGAGTTGGGTACATGGTTTGTAAACACTAGTAATAGGGAAAAGATCGCGTGAATAGTCGAAGGCTTGTTTGAATGGTGGGAGAGTCTAAAAGAAATGTTGAAAAATCTTTTCTGGCAGAACTCGAAACAACAAGCCATACATTTCTCAAGAAGGAGAAGCATCTTTCAAAGTAGAAACCGCGAATGCTCTTCAGCTCCCTATGTAGCATCCTCTAAAGATCGTGCAGATAAAGTTATAGAAATAGCAGCTCGCAGCGAGGCGCATCGGCATCCATTCCTCACACGCTCCGTTGGCGAATGGAACAGACACAGACTTTAAGTCCAAGTTCAATAAAAAAAGTACCATCTGCCACGCAGTTTATAGTAACAGAGAGTATAAAAGAAGATGTAGATGTGTGGATCTATGTAGAAACTGAAGGAGTGCGAAAAATTTATTTTCCAAAATAATGGACCACTTTGTACATAAAATAACGAGGAAAAACTCATTCCAGTAAAACAAGAAATTAGGTCACAAAACATATACATTTTATTAGCGGTTTACATGTTTAAATGCTCAGTCAAACTTACGTTCTTCTTTGAAATTATTTACTCGTCCTTGTGTCGTCTTGCAATATAGCATTAGCTTTGTTTTATTTTTTGTGAAGTTATTCAGTTTTTAATTAATTAATATTTACGTTTTTATTCTGAACGTAAGAAGTCTGTCTTATTAATTAAAGATTCTCATAAGGAATAGTTTGGTTTTGTATGTAATTGAAATGTACCTGGGCTAATGTGCAGTATTTGCCGTGTGTAATGATGTAACTTTTCACATGTGGACAAATCATGGAAAAATTATTAAGATTGTATTTCGCTTCAGCGAACTGTTTAAAATAAAACAGACTGTTTCTTTCTTAAGTTTTTCTTACTTTTTTCGCTTTTGGACGCAGATGGGTGGAGAGCAGCTGGGGAGGGGGTGGGGGGCGGGGTGCGGAAAGGGCCTAATGGTGTACTGTATTGTGTGTGGGTGTGAAAGGAAAGGTGGTTGCCAATGGCTGGCTGACAAAGGCTATGTGCGAGCGACGTCTTGTTGACCTGGTAATGGGGAGGAGTGGAGGTAGACATTTAGGAGGGGAGTCCACATTATGTAGCTGCCCTGGAGCCCCCGTGTCTCTACTTACGCCCACGTTTCACATTAGCAAGGAAATGTAAAAGCCACGCAAGAAACATAGGTCATTAATGGGCTTAGAATATATTGGTGCACAGAAATCGGAAATTTACATGTTAACAAGAGGAAGTAACGCTCTTGCTGAAATTGATTACCATAAAATTATTTTACATTATTAAGAAAAATAGTTTGAGAGTCTTAAATTATGCACATTATGTCTGAATTTACTTGTCTGGATAACTTAATTAAAGTTATACACAACATAGTAAAACAAAAGTCAGGAGAACAGGCCACAGAACAAATCACCTCTGTTGATTTCAGTGGAAGGTTGTAAGTATTACTGCAGAGGTAGCAAGTGTTTTTAATATTCATTTCTTAAATGTTGTAGAGACAATAGTCTCAAACAGTTCAATAGAAAAATAAAGGCAGTATGTTGAAGAAGTAACTTCTGCGAAATACAATGATCAGCTACTCTCACCCACCTACACATCTGAAATTAATGAAACAACATATCTCTCAAAAATAAGAGAACACATAGAGATTATGGTGTTTCCAATGAAATTCTGAAGTTGCTGTCACGAAATATGTACCGTCTTGTCTGAAATATGTAATACAGCATTAAACCAGGCACGTTTTTCAGCGAGACTAAACTACGCAGTTGTTAAACCACTTTACAAGACAGATGGAAGGTCTAATGTCAATCATTACTGAACTCTTTCAATGCTTCTATCATTAAAAAAATTCAGGAAATTGTATGCCCTAGAGCAGTTCCCAATATATTACTAATAAAATAATTATCAACTCACAATTTGTGTCTCAGAAGGGTTGCTCAGCTGATAATTCTATGAATACATTCACTCACCAGAGTTTACAAGAAATAAATAACAAGTTAGTACCAGTCGGTTTCTGTAACCTATCCAAGGCATGTGGCTGTGTCAGCCACAATATTTTGTTATGAAATTGAAGTTTTGTGGAGTGAACGATACACCTCACAGATGGTTAACGCTGCACCTAACAAAACGAATGCTGTAAGTTGCAGTTAATAATACATCAACTGCTGACAGATGATATATTTCTAATCGTCGGAAGGGAACCAAATTCCGCAAGGTTCAATAATGGGCCCTCTGTTGTATTTCGTAAGTTAATGATCGTCAAATTAATTCACATCAAGCGTAATTAGGTCTTTTTCAGGTGACACATGTATTAGAAGAAATGCCAAAAGACGAACAGTGACAAAAGAAATTGTAATAAGTTGTGGACATTGGCCTTCCTTCATGACTTGCCTCCTATTATCTTTACCTGACGTTGAATCTCACACTCTACAACAGCCTCCTCCTCCAATTATATCAGAGTTTGGCTCAATCTTCCTCCTTCCTATAGATCTACATTGTTGATGTGTTTATCACTTAGCTGCCTCATTATTCTACTGCCTCACAAAAAATGAAGCATCCAGAAAGGAAGAAGGTAGAGAGGATATGTGATGTTATTTCAGTGATTACAGCATCGAGTCAGAATTACAAAGAATTTGGCAGTATGAGCCCACATCTCAGTATGACGTTGCACACCCTCTGGCCTGGATGCATGTACTCATTCGATTGGGAAGGGTGCCATAAAGCCGTTGTCACCTCCTGAGGCTATCTGGCCCACAACTACACTCATGCTCATAAATTAAGGATAATGCTAATAAATGGTGAAACACCGCTCTGGCGGGCAGTTTGCAGGTTTAATCACCTTGGGGTATGACCATGCAGTGCATTTGACTTGCGGTCGCCGCACGGTGGCGCTGGTAGCAGTCCACATACGCAGAGGTGTGTTGGTGCATGTCAGAGTTCGGTGCAGCGAGTAAGAGTGCAGATGTTTTCAGATGTTCTAATGGTGACTGTGTGTTGAAAATAGCTCAAAGAACACATATTGATGACGTTATGGGGGTAGAATACTAGGGCGACTGGAGGCTGGTCAAACACAGCCGGTCGTAGCACGGGCCCTCCGTGTGCCACAAACTGTGATCTCAACATTATGGCAACGATTCCAGCAGACAAGAAACGTATCCAGGCGATACACTACGGGACGTCCACAGTGTACAACACTACAAGAAGACCGATATCTCACCATCAGTGCCCGCAGACGGACACGAAGTACTGCACGTAGCCTTGCTCTGGACCTTACTGCAGCCACTTGAACAGTTGTCTCCAGACACACAGCCTAGAGACGACTGAACAGGCATGGTTTATTCGCCTGGAGATCTGCAAGGTGCATTCTACTAACCCCTGGTCACAGGAGAGCCCGTAAAGCCTGGTGTCAAGAATACAGTACATGCTCATTGGAACAGTGGTCCCAGATTATGTTCATGGACGAGTCCAGGTATAGTCTGAACAGTGATTCTCGCCTGGTTTTCATCTGGCGTGAACCAGGAACCAGATAACAACCCCTTAGTCTCCTTAAAAGGGTCCTGTATGTAGGTCGTGGTTTGATGGTGTGGGGTGGAATTATGATTGGTGCGCGTACACCCCTGCATGTCTTTGACAGAGGAACTTTAATAGGTCAGGTGTATCGGGATGTCATTTTGCACCAGTATGTCCGCCATTTCTGGGGTGCAGTGGGTCCCACCTTCCTTCTAATGGATGATAACGCACGGTCCCACCGGGCTGCCATCGTGGAGGAGTACCTTGAAACAGAAGATATCAGGAGAATTGAGTGGCCTGCCTGTTCTCCAGACCTAAATCCCATCGAGCATGTCTGCCGATGCTCTCGGTCGATGTATCGCTGCAGGTCTTCAAACCCCTAGGACACTTCAAGAGCTCGGCAGGCACTGGTGCAAGAATGGGAGGGTATATTCCAGCAGTTGCTCGACCACCTGATCCAGAGTATGCCAACGTGTTGTGCGGCCTGTGTACGTGTGCATGGTGAGCATATCCCATATTGATGTCGGGGTACATGCGCAGGAAACAGTGGCGATTTGTAGCACATGTGTTTCAGGACGGTTTTCTCAACTTATCACCAATACCGTGGACTTGCAGATCTGTGTCGTGTGTGCTCCCTATGTGGCTATGCTATTAGCGCCAGTTTCGTGTAGTGCCACGTTGTGTGGCACCACATTCTGCAATTATCCTTAATTTATGAGCATGAGTGTAGCTGGTCCTCCTTGGTGGACTCGATATTGGCACTGGGACAGAGCTGATGTCGGACCTGGTGCTACAAGCACTCTATCGGGGGCTGATCTGGGAATGTCTTGTATGTATTGAAATATACGTCTTAAAACGTTCTTCCCTCACATTTGTTGTTAGACTCTTTGTTCTCGTCTCTAGCAACGGAGCTGCTGTAGCAGCGAATGGATCTGAAATCTTTGAGGAATTCCTGCAGTATACGAGCTGTTAACGGTATTGAAATATAAACATGCTTGAAATCAAGAGGGAGATTTATCTACTACTGAACGAAAGTAGATGAGCCTGACTTAAGGAGATGAATTTTAGATGAACACACGATACTTGTCACTTGTTAACGAATGAGTCAGCAAAAAGATCATACTTGGATGGGTTATTACTCGACACAATCTCAAGAAATTGCAAGTGGAAGCTGTCGGTTTGGCCTCTCTTCGGATATTGGGTTGTAAGAACACGAAACTACAGATAAAATAAATCGGTCCACAGGTAATTTCCTTTAAAGTTTTGTATGATCGTACCAGACATCAAACCATTCCAAAAATTATTTTGACCATCACAAAGCACTATATTACGGCCGAAATGTTATTCTTTTCAGAATATATTGAAGCATTGTATTTAATTTGTTGTACAACTAAAGATAAGAAAACTACTTCGTCATCCGATTCGTATTGTAGAACGAAACGCAGCTTCGTGTAAAGTGATAGAAAAACTTAAGATAAATGAAATTTTAAATTTCTTTTATAACTTTGTTAGTAAACTAATGTACAAGCAACTGTCACCCATTCTCTGTTGTGGGTTGCCTGTCTAATGGCTTTCAGGAGCAGCTAAAATTTGATTTTCAATATTGCATGTAATTATCGACAGAATTTAAAAATTAAAATGCTTTCATTGCCCACCCATTTCGAGGTATAATCGTACATTACTGTTTAAAACAATGAGAATATTAGTTACAAATCGTGTACATACCTTGTCGCAGCGTAGCCCACAGCGCGCAAACTACCCGGACTATATTCGTCCAGTATTTGAGAATGAGAGCACGTAGCGGCGTCCAACAAACTTTACACATCATTTCACACCTTTTCGAAACTTTTTCTCGCTGAAACCCCACGCAAAACAATGAAATGAAGAAACATTTTCGCTGTTTACGCAGTAAAACTTCAACATCAGGCATGACGTTTTAATTTATTAATTGTTTAGTACCAACTAAATTCGCAACTTATTTTGCAAGCGGTATCCGTATATACCACTGAATGCACCTGAAAAATTATAACATTGTGCCCACAGGTCAGGAAATATGACGTCATAAACAATGAGATATGTGAAAATTACCTTTTCCTAAAAGTTTTGGTTTTGACTTTGTCGTAGGGTATGGATGAGTCATTCACAACTAATGAAACTAACACAATTAGGGTTTTGCGTCTTCAACCATAAACTTAAGGTTAAACAGACGTTAGGCAAATATTACAGCTAAAAAAGCAAAACTTGAGATTATTATGTAAACATAATACTCGACATTCTGTGCAATTTTTGTTTGAAAATGCCCATCAGCTTACATTTTATGAGGATCTAAATTTTTAATTACCTTTTTTTCTACAAGGTACCTTTCCTCGTAAACTAATCAAGCAATTAAACTGCAATTTCACAGTTTACATCTACATAAGAGGCTAATAAAATCTGTGGAACAGATTTTTGTGTAAGGTCATAGTTGCTTTGAAAGTAATTTTTCAGTTTTGTGTTGCCCGGGACTGCCTATTTTTCTCAATTTCTAAAGGAGAACTTTTATCGGAGAAAAACTAACGGAAAAGTGCCGCACATGATTATTCAGTAACTAATTCTTAAGAACTGTGCGAAATTTCAGGATGTTAACTTTGATAGTTCCTGTGGAAAAGTAGCTCAAAAAATTCAGTTTACTTCAACTCACATTTATAATTTTTGTTTAAATTTTTGGCAGTATTGCTATACCTCTTGAGAGTAATGCTACCCATATCCATAATATTTAATTTCTCCCTCCTCGTCTTTCTGGAGAAATCCCTTCCCCTGCCCCCTTTGCTTAGTCAGCTTTTGCATTTTCCTTCTGTTGCCTGAGCTTTGTTCAGTCGTCCTTCACCGATACAGCTGAATAACTTCACCTGGATGGAATCTTAGTCTCTACGGGACTTAACCCTACCTACAGTTTCACTACTGAGCACTGGACAGGCATCACATGCAACTGTCTTCATAACAACTGAGAACTCAAATGCTGTTCTTGGACAACGCACCCATATAAGGTGATTGTAGCTTTCCTTTGTATTCTGTGTTTTCCCATGTACACATTTTTCAGCAGTTCAGGATTGGCTAGGTGCCTGAAAACTGTAAACTGAACCCACTGGAAAACTCACCATTGGCACTGTACACAGCGTCATCAACTCCTTCACTAATTTTCTTCCTCGGTAACTTCAATGACTTAGCCGAAAATTGTTCTGCACACTTAGGAGCAGCATCTGAAACACTGTTATTTATATTTCCTATAACTTTTACATGCCAAATTCGATATTTCTTCACTTTTTTAATATACGTCCACTGTTGGGCCTATTTAGAGCAGAACAGGTTGATATATGCAAAACTAAAACTGAAATAAGTGTGTAGCATGCAGTAATAAAAAAAGCCTCGTTGTAAAACGGAACAAGCAAAGATAGTCTTTCTCACAGCCGTCTAGACTCATCTGCAGTTCGTTTCGACTGTGTGAACGAAAAATTAACGCACGAATAGTTTCCGGCGTAGAGAAGGTGTGGAAAGAAAGAGCGAGCATGACAGGCGCAGGCGCCCAAACAATTCGAATTTTTCCCAATTTTATCCTGCATCTACCCTTAACACATTAACTAGTTTACAAAGTGGTCGAATGTTCGAAGCTGTTGTATACATGAGAGGTCGACACCTTATAGAATCGGGGCTTTCGGGAAAAAGGGGGGGGGGGGGGAGGGAGGTGAGTTACTGGTTTAATATCTACACGAGATCAACAGGTACACATTACCCTTGTTTAAAGGATAGTAGGGGTGACATCGTTGCATTTACAACTCTTATAATGTCTCTGTAGTACTGCGCAGATTGCACCGAACGATGCAAATAAGTGGCCGGAGTTGGGTAACTGGACATTTCGTCTGTATCGGTTACAGATTGAAATATATCAACCACCGTAAGAGCTCCACACATAGAGGGTGTCTTTGATGGATTCACGAAATGTGCGTTTTGAGAGCCTTCAGGAACGACGAATTATTTGGAAAGCGTTGGAATTCTGGTTGCAAATAAGAGCGCTTCACGATTTTCATCCAGACAATTGTTTTCTGTAAAGCATGCGTATATCTACGAGTGTTGATTAAATGGATTATTGGGTTAAAGAATGACGAATGATTTTAAAATGTAGTTTACCACTAATTGTACTCTAGAATCTCTTTATTACTTGTTTGGAAATGGCAGATGTAAATTGAGGCAGGAATACTGGGCGGTTGGAACTAGGGAGAAAGAACTGTGTCTAGTGAAGGATTTTGTGTGGAGCAACAGCTCATTGAGTCTGAAGGGAGAGTACACAAGTTGAAAGATCTTTCAAACGTTGCCTCGTTGTTAGACCTATTGACAGCCGTTGTGCTGGGAAAAGTGCACTGTCTGCTTACGTGAAGGCTGCCAACACGCAAGATAGGCACGGCCGTTCTACTACTTCTTCCCATTAGCGGTTTTAATTCTACCAGGACAATGCATTAACGGCCGCTTTCGCTCTGTGTTTCGGCTGCCGTTCTGTCACAGATATCGATGTTGGTACGCTAGTTCACAAGATGCCCAGCTCTCACTACAATCTGCCGTGAAGGCACTCTCCTGTTGCTTGTAGCACTTCTTTATTTATACGAGTGTAAGTCAATCAGCAAAAGCATTTTTTCTCCTCCTTACGTTGATATTGCTGACTCGACAACGAAGTACCTTTACGTCACTGTGTCTCGTGTGTCAACCGTGTTAGTTCAGATAATAGCTCTATTCGTAGTGATATTAGAACATTTTATTATGGGTGCTCTTTGTCCATATACATCACGAAAGAAATGAGAAGTGTGATTCGTTTTCTGTTCTCTTCCGGGGATACAGCTGCGGAATGCAGAAGGCAGACGCCGTAAGGAAATAGCTGTATAAAACTAAAAAAGAACGAGATGATGAATCGCTTTACAAGTGAACGTGTACCTGTCTGCGACATATGTGGAAACGGACAAGAACATCGAAACAGCTGAGCGCGTGATCTGTATGGAGCGTCATGATCGACGGTATTGTCCATGAGTTGAACTTTACCCACGGTTCAGCATTTGTAATCGCCAATGAATCTTTGATGTATCACAAAGTTGGGTACCACTGCAACTGGCAGACAAACACAAAGACGAACATTAGGGAATGTCGAAATCACATTTTTCGCGTTTTGAGACTGTCTCAGTCGCATGGTAATCGTTTATGAGATCCACAGTAACGGGGCAACCGACTGGTCAATTGATCGCTTTATCGCTCAGTCGCTTTATTCAATAGAATGAAACGACCGAATGAAACTATTCTCTGAATGTTTTCACTTGCTCTCCGTCTTTGCGTAGTTTCACAAGTCTCTGAGAGTTACGGCACTTACATGAATGTTGGTGTAAAGTGCCAGGGCTTCGGTGCACACTCTTTCAGCCTTTTCGGTTATACATGGACGACTAAGGTTGCCTAGTTCCTTGGAGACAAATAACGTTTCTTCTTTCAAGCAGAGGTGAATAAAAAGTGTATTTCTTAAACTGAAGTATTTTCAAAAAATATGTATTGATTTCCTTAAATACGAATTTTTGTACTTGTTGCGTTAAATGTGGATGTTTGGTTGCTTTGAAAAGCTAATAAGCGGTAGTACATTATAAGGCCATGTTTAAATAAACTAAGAATTACTTTTTATTTAAATTTATCGAAACAGGGTGCGGCAGGGAATTATCCCTAACTATAAAAGTTGATAAAAAAGAAACTAAAATGCTAGAAAATATTTATTTACTATCTCAATAAAATACAGTTGGAAGTTTAATTTTATTAAATTTTGAACATCAAATCCTGCAAGTGACGTCTCTCGTTGCCATCACAGCTGCAGCCGTTTTCCGAAATTCTGCATCACTCTGTGGAACATCTGTTGTGGAACACGGCCTATTTCAAGGCAGTTGTGGAACACGGCCTATTTCAAGGCGCATGGCATCCTACAAGGATTCCAGGGTCCTTGGGTCGTGTTTCAGCTTTGAGATAACCCCAAAGAAAGAAGTAGCACGGACTTAAATCACGCGAGCGTGCAGGCCATGGAATGTCGCCATGCCGTGGGGTCAAATGACTATAAAAGATTTCCCTCAAAACATTCATAGAATGTTGAGCAGTGCGGCCATGGCACCATCCTGCTGAAAGCAAACGAGCCCCCAATGCGTTTGTTGAAGTGCTAGTTGAAAAACGTTTTGGATCACGTTCACATACAGTCCTCTATTGACGGTAACGCAGACTGTACCTTATCACTGTGGCGAGGTCTCTAATGAATTTTTCCAGATTTTACACAACTCCAATAACACATATTCTATTTATTAACAGCCGGCCCCTATGTTCGAGCGGTTCTAGGCGCTTCAGTCCGGAACCACGCGGCTGCTACGTTCGCAGTTTCGAATCCTGCCTCGGGCATGGATGTGTGTGATGTCCTTAGGTTAATTAGGTTTACGTAGTTCTAAGTCTAGGGGACTGATGACCTCAGGTGTAAAGTCTCACAGCGCTTAGAGCCATTTGAACCATTTGTTTATTAACACATCCAGAAATGGGAAGGTGTCCCTCTTCACTGAAGAAAATGTGCGAGTCTTGAGGAACGTTTTCAATCATGTCTTCATAGGCTTGTCGTTGATTTTGCTTTTCCTGTTGTAACAGTTATTGAGCGATCAGCATTTTGTACGGATGAAACTGAACGTATTCGTTGAGAATCCGACGCACAGTAAGGCTAGACAGTACAAGCGACGACGCATACTTGAGAGCAGAACATTTAGGAAACTGCAACACTGACCTTCTTACACACTCATTGTTTTTAAAGAGCTCTAAGTTCCTCTATGTTCTCTTTTTCATTGCACCGCCACATCGACGAAATTTCTCTACCCATAACAGAATCGATTTACGGCCGGGCACACCGTTTCGAGGGGGGATTTGATATCGAGTGCACATGGCACACTGCACTACACCAACAGTACGGCTTTAGGAAAAATAGGTTCCGATAGTAAAAGCACGTTGTTCGTTTGACCACGCGGTACGAAGTAAACGTTCACTGCCACTGTGACCTTGGAGCTCATCCCCACTCTTACATTGCCCCCTCTTCCTTCGCAATACCAACTTAAAAATTAGGGATAGTTCCCTGCACCATCTTGTATAATATACAACTGTTTAATTGTTTGGGAATTTAATCACTGACTTGAGCAGCTACTGTCACTTGTCACAAGTATTTTTGCGAGAAACATTTGTCATAATTCTTTACTTGATATAGTTTCATACTATGTGTCGTCATTGCAGGTACTGTACATCGCAATGAATTTATCTTGAGTCACTTTTTATCCAGTCATATGTTTTGTTTCTTTCCCACGTTACATAGCGTTTCATCATTATGATTCTGGTCCTGACAGAAAGTTCGCTATTAAGAAAATGCCGATTCATAAACATACATGGAAAGCTGAACTCAGGAGGACAGAAAATCGCAGAACTGCAATAATAGTGAAGGCGCGCTAAAACAGAGTGCTGTCGGGAACAGATTTCACAATGGCAAAACGATTGAATGCTTCCACTCAGAACTGAATGCGCCTTACACTGCTCGGCTAATCCTGCACGGCGAACCTCGTCAAAGGTGGAGCAAGTTGAAACGTCCCCTTTGAAAAATTATACAAGACTGTGCTTAAACTGTCACACAATAGTTTTTAGCGCAACGCAATCTGACTTTCAATAATCCCTACAAGAGAATGGCCCTGACTAACATTAACCTATATGTTTCACAAATCACTTACCTCACAAAAATCTTCGTTACTCGAACTACTGCAATATAGCGAGCGCCACTACTGCCAGCTAACTAAAAGATTCAAACTACGGAAGTCACTAACTACTGATAGACACAGTTAGCAAATGAAAGATTTTAATAGAGAACAAACAATGTATTTACCTTTATAATCATTATATATATATATATATATATATATATATATATATATATATATATATCAGTTCATGACACCAATTCTTACAAATTTCAAAACTCCGCCATCTCTCTCCCCACGTCCACCACTGCTGGCGGGAAATGGTGCTACTTGTAACGCTGTTTTCCCAATAATACGTTCCTTTTAAAAATATTGCCTTTGGTTTTTGATTTACCTCTTATGTGTCATTAGATTTCAACAATTCATAGAAATTAAACTCTGTCTTGTTTTCGCTACTGCAAATGCGTGATGTTCAGACTAATTGAAATCATTTCACTTACGTCAGCAGAGGCCATAGTTGTCTTATAAAGGACAACATTTTGTACAATTGCGTTGTCGACTCTAATAGCGCGAAATCAATTAGATTTACGTTAACAATAGTCATATGCTATTGTTTAATATGACGGATTCCATATAACTGAACTATTTATGGTTCTACGTCTACATCTAGATCTGTATCTGTACTCTGCAAACCTACAGACAAGAGGAAGATGGAGTCAATAATTAAGTCACTGAAGACCAAGGACTCTCATGGTTATGATAGAGTGTCTAGCAGAATATTAAAGAATTGTGTTGCACATGTTAGCACTGTATTTAGCCATATCTGTAATTTTTCCTTTAGGAATGGTCAGTTTCCTGACCGATTATAGTACTCAGTAGTAAAGACGCTTTATAAAAAGGGAAAAAGGGATAATGAAGATAATTTTAGACCTATTTCTATGCCAAAAGTTATTGAAAAGGCTATGTATGTAAGGATAATTCGTCATTTTACATCACACGATTTGCTATCAAATGTACAGTTCGGCTTTGAAGTCGTTTAACAACTGAAAATGCTATATTATCTTTTCTCTGTGAGGTACTGGATGGGTTAAACAAAAGGTTTCAAACACTTGGCATATTTTTTGATTTACCTAAGGCATTTGATTGTGTTGATCACAAAATATGGCTCCAGAAGTTGGACCATTACGGAATACGGGGAGTAGCTATTAATTGGTTCATCTCTTACTTTAGCAACAGGCAGCAAAAGGTCATTATTCACTATGTTGATAACGGCTCTGATGTGGGATCTGAGTTGGGTACTGTCAAGTAGGGTGTGCCCCAGGGATCAGTGTTGGGGCCACTCTTGTTCCTTATTTATATAAGTGATATGCCCTCTAGCATTGTGGGTAACTCTAAAATACTTCTGTTTGCTGATGACACTAGCTTGGTAGTAAAGGATGTTGTGTGCAACATTGCCTCGGTTTCAAATAGTGCAGTAAATGACCTCAGTTCATGGCTTGTAGAAAATAAACTAACGCTAAATCACAGTAAGACTCAGTTTTTTTCTAACACACAATCCAACAAAACCTGACATTTTAATTTCACAGAACTGCCATATGATTAGTGAAACTGAACAGTTCAAATTTCTTGGTGTTCAGATAGATAGTAAGCTGTCGTGGAAAGCCCACAGCCAGGATCTTGTTCAAAGACTTAATACAGCCATTTTTACTATTCGAACGGTTTCTGAAGTGAGTAATCGTTCGACACGAAAATTAGTCTACTTTGCTTATTTTCATTCACTATTGTCGTATGGTATTATACTTTGGGGTAACTCTTCCCATTCTAAAAGGATATTTTTGGCTCAGAGACGAGTGGTTCGGGCAATAAGTGGTTTTAGGTCACGAACCTCTTGTCGACCTCTGTTCACGAGTCTGGGTATTTTGACATTGTCCCCTCAATATGTAAATTCCTTAACGTCGATTCTTGTTACCAATATTAGTTTATTCCCAAGAAGTTAATACTTGGCAGAAATCAAACCTGCATTTGGATCGGACTTCCTTAACTATTGCGCAAAAAGGTGTGCAATTTACTGCTGCTTCCATTTTCAATAATCTGCCACTCGAATTCAAGAATCTTAGCAGTAATCTATGCCCTTTCAAAACGAAACTAAAGAGTTTCCTCATGGGCCACTGCTTCTATTCTGTCGAGGAGTTCCTTGAAATATTAAGCTGATCTTTTTTGTATTGCTGATAGCGTTTACTTAAGCTTATGGACTGTCTTTTTTAAGGTTCATGAACATTTATTTTTAACTGTTATTACGTTCATGTTGTAATTTCATGTACTGACACGTACAAATGACCTTGGAGATTTGCTCCTCAAGTTGGTCCTACGGAACTTGACGAATAAATTAAAAAAAAAGCCTCGAAGCGCATGGCAGATGATACGTCCCATTGTAACTGTAATTAGGATTACTTCCCGTTGCTTTCATGTACAGAGTGCGGGAAGAATGATTATTTGAATATCTACGTGCGTGCTGTAATTATTGTAATTACATCCTCGATCCCTATGTGAGCAATGCATTGAGGGTTGTAGTATATTTCTAGAGTCATCCTTTAAAGCCTTTGAAACTTCCTGGCAGATTAAAACTGTGTGCCCGACCGAGACTCGAACTCGGGACCTTTGCCTTTAACGGGCAAGTGCTCTACCATCTGAGCTACCGAAGCACGACTCACGCCCTGTACTCACAGCTTTACTTCTGTCAGTACCTCGTCTCCTACCTTCTGCAAGGTTCGCAAGAGAGCTTCTGTAAAGTTTGTAAAGTAGGAGACGAGGTATTGGCAGAAGTAAAGCTGTGAGTAGCGGGCGTGAGTCGTGCTTCGGTAGCTCAGATGATAGAGCACTTGCCCGCGAAAGGCAAAGGCCCCGAGTTCGAGTCTCACTCGGGCACACAGTTTTAATCTGCCAGGAAGTTTCATATCAGCACACACTCCGCTGCAGAGTGAAAATCCCATTCTTTAAAGCCTTTACTTGAAACTTTGTTAGTAGACTCTTTCAGGATAGTTTGCGTCTATCTTCAAGAGTCTTTCAGCTCAGTTACATTAGTATCTTTGAGACACTATCCCACAGATCAGACAAACCTGTGACCATTCGTGCTGCCCTTCTCTGTATACATTCAAAATCCCCTTTAGTCCTATATGGTACTAGACCCGCACACCTGAACAGTATCCTAGAACAGGTCGCACGAGTGATTCGTAATCAATCTCCTTTCTAGACTGATCGCACTTCCCTAGTATTCTATCAAAAACCGAAATCTCCCATCTGCCTTACCCAAGACTGAGCTTATGTGAACATTTCATATCACTACAAAGTGTTACACCCGGCTATTTGTATGAGTTGGCATATTCCAGCAGTGACTCACTGATATTGTGACCATAGGATACTATGTGTTTCCGTTTTGTGAAGGGTTGATGTGAAATTCGTAATTCTCAATGCAAATGGAATTCCTCTCCCTCCACGGCCTAAGAAGCTTATCCTCGGCATTTTTGTGAACAAAAGCAACTAAACTAGCTCCTCGATAGGCTTTGAAGGCAGAACAATGCGAATTTATAAAATCTGACGATAAGCGTCATGCATGTTACTAGGATAAAACCATCATTCCTTGTTCGTGGCAGAAATGTATCCAGAAGGCAAGGGAAACGGGGTAGGGAGAGGGTGAAAGGTAAGAGGGAAAGTCTCTAAAAATTGTATTTTTTATACAGCTGAGTTTGTGAGTTTAGAAACGTGTCATGTCCCAAGAACCCTACGTTACAGGAGGCATACGAAACTTACTGTAACCCAGAGGATTAATACCTGTCCACTCATTGCTTCTCGTAAAAGACAAGTGTGATTGTCTTAGTACAATTAAAGTACGTCATTTGATATTATTAAAACGTTTTTGAACTTGGGACACTTTTAGTCTTCATATACTGAAAATATCCAATCAATTATTAGATCCAGCATTTACACAGCGGAATCATCATGTTAATAAATAAAGCTAGGGTATACTGATATATGACTAGAATAATCTGAGCTTGAGAAATGCTTGAAAACGTTAGAAAATCCCAAGGGACGTTACAAACATATTCAGTGCCTTTGACTAATAGAAGGTGATTCAGAAAGAGAGAATATATTTCGGTTGTCTATTACAGACACTATAAGCGATAGAAACACATTGCAATTGTCAGTGAATAGAGGAAGCTTCGAAATTTTTATACACTTGGCGCTGTTTGTTTGTAGCAACTTGGCGACTACACCACAAGAGAAATTATTTTCTGTGTTAAAATTTGCACGAATTCAATACATTGTTCCAGTGCAACGGCATTCCGCCGTTGCTTCAGCAAGAAGCCGCCTCTGTACAAGCAGATTAATGGCTGGCATACAAAATTATTGAAAGACGGTTGCATATGCAAATGGGAGAGAACTGATCGGCCACGCACATCTGATGCAAATGTCGGGCGTATCCGAAATACACTGATCGACCACAACATTATGACCATCTACCTCATAGTCGGTATGTCCACCTTTGGTACAGATAATGGCAGCGACGCTTCATGACGTGGAGGCAATGAGACTTTGGTAGGTCGCTGAAGGGTCTTGGCACCACATCTGCACAAAAAAATTTCGGTAAATTCTGGGGAGGAGGGGAATGAGCTCTTACGCCATGTTCAATCACATTGCAGATGTTTTCGATCGGTTTCTTATCAGGCGAGTTGGAGGCCTAGCACATCAACTGGAACTCGCCACTGTGTTCCTCGAACCACTCCTAGCCTTGTGACATGGCGCATTATCTGGCTGAAAAATGCCACTGTCGTCGGGAAACATGATCGTCGTGAAGGGGTGTACGTCGTCTGCAACAAGTGTATGATACTCCTCGCCCGTCATGCTCCACTGGGCCCATAGAAGTCCACGTAAATTTTGCCCAGAGCATAATGGAGCCGCTGCCAGCTTGCTTCCGCCCCGCAGCACAGGTGTCAAGGAGCTGTTCCCCTGGAAGACTACGGACTCGCGCCCTCCCATCGGCATGACGAAGAAGGTATCGGGATACGTTAGACTATACAACACTCTGCCACTGCGCCAACGTCCAGAGCTGATAGTCAAGTGCACATTTCCATCGTAGTTGCCGATGTCGTGGTGTTAACATTGGCACATGCATGGGTCGCTGGCTGCTGAGCCCCATCCTTATGAGTGTTCGGTGCACTGTGTGTTCAGACACAGTTGTACTCTCCCCAGCATTAAAGTCTAATGTTAGTTTCGCCACAGTTCACCGCCTGTCCTGTGTTACCAGTCTGCCTAGCCTGCCACGTCCGACCTCTGTAACGATGGGTGGCCGCCCAACACCACGACGACTGGACGTGATTCACCCTGGTTTCGCCACGTGTTGAAGACACTCACCACAGCGCTCCTCGAACACCCAACGTGGAGTGCAGTTTCTGGAACACTCGTGCCGAGGCTCCGGGTCATCACAATCTGCTCCTGGTCAAGCTCAGATAGATCGCGCGCCATCCCCGTTTTACACACGGACAGTGCGCTCATTGATACTACATGCGCCGTGCGTGTGTCTGAGTAGCGGGCATTCCTCGCCAGGGGCGCTACTATCGCCTGGACTGGTTTATATCGACAGTAGTTCGATGGTGACGTTGTGTATGTTCACAGGGAGCTCTCGGAAGTCCACAAGATAGGCAAGACCCCCGTCAGACAACGGTGTGGCGTGTTCTGGAACGACGCCTGAACGTGAAGCCGTACAAGTTGAAGTTATTACAGTAATTGCATCCTGATGGCCATAACAGAAGGTACGAATTTTGAGTTTCAGTTCCCGGGCTATGTTAGAGGACATGTTTTGCGATCGCCTGATCTTTTCTGACGAATCGACGTTTCATCTATCGGGTGCAATAAACCACCACAATGTAAGAATTTGAGGGCCACAATATCCGGGGGTCGTCGTCGAAAATGAAACTCACAGAAACTGAATGTGTTTTGAGCCGTTTCTGTTCACAAAGTTTATAGACCGTCCCTTTTTTTGCGGAGGAAGCTGTGACGGGAACGTCATACCTGGACATACTGCAAAATTAGTTGTATTCTCAACTTCACGCCACGCGGGGTAGCCGCCCGGTCTTGGCGCCTTGTCACGGTCCTCGCGGCTCCTCCCGTCGGAGGCTCGAGTCCTCCCTCGGGCATGGGTGTGTGTGTCGTCCATAGCGTAAGTTAGTTTAAGTTGGATTAAGTGGTGTGTAAGCTTACGGACCGATGACCTCAGCAGTTTGGTCCCATAAGACCTTACCACAAATTTCAAATTTTCAATTTCATCTTCACGAAGTTGCATTTTTATGTATGATGGCGCCTCGCCTCACTTTCACCTTGAGGTGCGCCGTTATCTTAACACCACCATCCCACAACGCTGGATTCGAAGAGGTGGACAACAGGATCTTTTTCATTGTTTTTGGCGTTCCATGTAACCAGACCTCGCACCTGGAGATATTTTCATCTGTGGGACTACATAAAAGATTATTTGTCCCACCTATGGCAGCTGCTCTTTAAGATCTGAGAAATCGAACTGTTGAAGTTGTTGATTCAATAAACGGGACTTGTTGATTCGTGTGTGGATTGATATGAACTACCGTTTCGTTGTCTCTCGAGCAACG
This sequence comes from Schistocerca gregaria, assembly GCF_023897955.1. NCBI lineage: Eukaryota > Metazoa > Arthropoda > Insecta > Orthoptera > Acrididae > Schistocerca > Schistocerca gregaria. The sequence continues at coordinate 668,104,259 of NC_064920.1, forward strand.
CATGGTACCGATGTTGAGGGTATGCGAAAATAAAACTTTTAATCTTGCTCTGTCCAGTCACATGCGCAATAGTTTCCATCTTTATCAGTGTGTTTGTAACAAACAACTGAAATCTGTTCTTGCTTTATGAATCACCCTGTATTCTTGACAAGGGCAAAATCAGAATTTAAAGTTTTTCACCCTGTATTCTTGACAAGGGCAAAATCAGAATTTAAAGTTTTAAAAAATTATTGTTAAACTTTAATTACTTTCGTAGCACTTTCCTTGTATTATTATACTTTCTATTTTTTTAACATTGATTGAAAAAATTTCTCTCACGCCTTACGTCCCTCTACTTCAGCTTGTCAACTATGTTATCACGTATGGTCGGCTAAGGATTCGAAGATATGACTGATTTCCTTGTCATTGTGCACTGAAGTTGCTCCCTTACTCTGGTTGCCTCAACCAATCATTTTAACGGACATCCAAAGGATGGTGCAAAAAAAAGTTCAAATGTGTGTGAAATCTTATGGGACTTAACTGCTAAGCTTACACACTACTTAACCTAAATTATCCTAAGGACAAACACACACACACACACTCACGCCCGAGGGAGGACTCGAACCTCCGAGGGGACTAGCCGCACAGCCCATGACTGCAGCGACTAAGACCGCTCGGCTAATCCCGCGCGGCAAGGATGGAGCAGCGTGCCAGTGTGCGCTGACGCTCGTCGTGCTGTTAGTAGTAAGTTCTTAGGCATCCTGTTAGCAGGGACATTGCTAACGGCAGGAGAGGGCCCATCGTTACATTGCCTTATGTAGAGTGGGAACCATTATAAAGATGAGATCTCTGCGTGAATGTAATTGAACGTCCCCGCAGTGTCGAACCATCAAAGGAAATGATGGTTGGTTCGTTTGTGGCTCTGTTACGACGGCGTTTCTCGTTTTGCATTTTTACTGTCGTGCGTGCGCACAGTGGAACACTGCTGCGCACCTAAGAACATTCTGCTGCATTCTGCCTTGCTGTGTGCCCTTCTGCGCTGCTCTGTGCCCCGCTTTTGTACTCAGTGTGGCGCTGCGCAGCACGTTGCATCCGGTGTGGACGCGGTTTAGGATTACGAGTTATTAGTACTAATAGTAACAGTAATAGTAGTAGTGTAGTGTTTGCTGCTTTTTTTCTTTCATTGGCTTACTGGAATGTTTGTAGCTTCTTTTCTGTCGTTGTTTTACTGCTCTTAAAAATAACATGAGTTTATATATCACTTAGCAGTTAAAGATGAAACGGTGTTCAACAACCAAGCGGTGAGGAAACAATAAGTTGAGGGAACGAAGTTATAAGCTTTTGGAACAACAAATTAACTATAGGAAAAACTGGAATTTAGGACAGGAATCACTGCTTCTATAAGGGAGACTGCAGGCTAGCTAGCTAAATGTTCATTAACTTATAGGAATTTAAAAATGATTCCTGAATGAATCATCCACACGGCAGCGGAGTGTGGGCTGTTTTGAAACTTCCTGGCAGATTAAAACTGTGCCCTCGGAACCTTACATTACGCCGGAAACTAACTGAGAAATTCAGGCGCAGCTCGAATCCTGTCTTCCACACTTCACACAATTTCTCTTGTGCTACGAGCATTGCCCGCGAAACGAGCCCCAGTCCGGCACATATTTTTAATCTGCCAGGAAGTTTTAAAAACTGATATTTAGATGAAACGAATCAGTGATTCGTTACGGTTCAAATCTATAGACATCAATCCCCTAGAACTTAGAACTACTTAAACCTAAATAACCTAAGGACATCACACAAATCCATGCCCGAGGCAGGATTCGAACCTGCGACCGTAGTATTCGCCCGGTTCCGGACTGAGCGCCTAGAACCGCGAGACCACCGCGGCCGGCGTTCTTTACGGTGTCAAGTCTGAAAATGTACCAGCACATAATTTTGGCGAGTCCTTTCGGGGTATCATTAGTTTAAGAAACTACATTACGCATAAATTATATAAGATAGATGTTTATTGGTGAAAGATTCAGGATACACATGAGGAAATGGTTATGAGTTACATATATATATACAGTGAATGAATATTACTGGGGGTGTTGTGAGACTACGGGGCGAAGCAGCTGCAGGCTGGAATAGGGATGGCTGCAGCTGTACGACGCTACTGTAGTGTGGTGTAGCGCAGTGTAGAGGGCGCCGTCTACCAGTAGCTGTGGTAGCCGCGGTAGCCGCCGTAGCCTCCGTAGTAGGGCCGGTAGCCGTACGACCTCACCACCACGGTGGGCCGGTAGCTGTAGTAGCGGCCGTATCCACCGTAGCCGCCGTAGCCCCCATAGCCACCGTAGCCGCCGTACAGGTAGCCGGCCTCGGCTGCCAGCAGCACCGTAGCCAGGACCAGGAGGGCGATCTGCAAAGAGAGACAAGTGTCACACACGGTGCACTGCGGTCGGCTATAACACTGTCCGTCTTCATCGAGTGAGTTACTCCGGGGCTGATGGTGAGCTGCTTGCACTTAGAAAAAAGTGCCGCTGTCAGAGGAGCGACTCCGATGTTTCACATAGTAACTGAAAAAAGGGAGAAGAAAAACCACGATACTTGGAACTTTGTGGCAGATTAAAACTATGTGCCGGACCGAGACTCGAACTCGAGACCTTTGCCTTTCGCGGACAAGTGTTGTACCATATGAGCTACCCAAGCATGGCTCACGACCCGTCCTCACAGCTTCAATTCTGCCAGTACCTCGTCTCGTACAGAGAGAAAACCTTATTCTGGACCACGATACCTTCTTGACTTTCGAGAATGTATTATGAAACAAACAGTTCGTAGACCGAAGTAGAAATGAGATAAAGTAGACAGACTAGTAGCCCATAAAATTTACAATAATGTGTGGGAAAGATAAAAGTGAAAGGTCGAGAAAGACGAGTTTATGGTAAGAAGTGCAGATGTACCTGCAGCAAATGAAAAGTCTCACAAATCGCGAATGTCATCTGATATAGAAAGTTCACTTGTTCCTTTCAGTGTGATTGTACTCATACTACCAAAATACACTAGAATTTTGTAGCGTGGTATGACGTAATAACGTAAACTTCGGCCAAAATCCCTGGCTGGCCTTTCGTAACCGACCGACCGCCACGTCATCCTCTGCCAATAGCGTCATCGGATACTGTAGGGAGGGGCGCGGCGTTATCACACCGTTGTCCCGGGCATTGGTACGTTTCGTGACCTTCAGCCACCACTACTCGGTCAAGTGGTTCTTCAATGGCATGATGAGGCTGAGCGCACCCCGTTCTAGTCCTCCCACCAAGGAAGTCGTGGGAATCAAACCCGGGTCTTACACATGGCAATAACCCGCTCTGACCACTCAGCCACGGAATCGGACGGTATGACAGAGACAATAAAACATTTAAAGCACATCCTCCAACACCTAATTGAAAACTTAAAATAGTTATATAGCTCCTACAATGTAGATACGAGATGAGATAATCATTAGAGTTGCTGAATTCCAGACTTTTAAAGCGGTACGTAAACTAAACTTTAACCTTTGTTTTACCAGACTGTGAAAATCGACGATTAACGAGTACGGAAATGCAACTCGTATCAGGCACGAGTATATTCTTCTGGCTTTAGGTAGCACGTGCAAAACAGTATGTGGAATTAAGGTACTTTTCCCACGCGTATTACTCCAGACACATTCAGTACTCCTACTATCTTATTGAGCTTAATCAGATTTTCTTCTAACCTTTCTAACTAGAAATGCCATTTTCCACACACTAGAGGGTATTGCTTGCCTCCAAACGGATCAGCACCGTACTGATATAACACCAGGTTGGCTGCTTATCTCAGGTGACACGTTACTAGTACAACAGCTGGCAGGCTTTATAGCAAAGCATGGTCTGCTGAACAGAAGGCCGGAAAAGTATTTCCTTCAGTTTCGCTGTTTAAATATCAGTTTTCACCTCTAGGTTAACCTCATTTTGTATGAGTTCCCACAACCACTCTCTTTGTATTCTGCGTGGTTTAGTAATGTTACCACACAAAATATAAAATCCATCGCGGGGCCTAGAAACTGGTTTAGATTACAGTAAGTGCCTTGTTTCATTTAATACCTGAAAACTGATTAACATTATGAATGATTGCCTCTGAGTATTGTGGATGATATAGAAAGAGAATAACGAAGTAAGTGTTCACATGAGAACTACTGAAATTGTTATCTCGCGTGTGGATTTCATATGGGATTGGCAGAATTTTCCCACCTTCCTAAAGCCATACTATTTCGTATTACAGCTGAGTTCCATGTCGCCTACCACAGAATAAAGGGATAATTTTAGGAAAAAAAGCAGTCTGTAGATTCCAATTTCGATCAGTGCCACTGTCTAAATTTTGAACAAAATTCATCAGTAATGGTAGTCGGAGGGTCCTTCTGTATGGAATCACCGTCGTTTTTCGAATGAAGTTATCGAAGAGGGAGGAAGAGCAGGTAGAGGTTCAGAGTATCCTTTTGATTTTAAGGTAGAAAATTACCCCTAATGACAGAGGTATAAGCAATGATCAACAGCATTAAGGACAGCATTAAGGACACATAATGTTTATCTACAGAACATGTGGCCCGTGGTTGATGTGGGACTGCATCGTACCAGTCAGAAGACTGATGTCCACAAAAAAAGCAGTCTCTTCCGCTTGTTTTTTGTCTATTAATTCTTGATCGGTAATGGCTTGTCGAGGAACTCTGACATCGAATGTCTTATATCATCTAAGCTCGCGGAAAGGTTTCACTTAGCTCTGAATGTAGGCAGAAAATGCACATGAATTTGAGTATATCTTATCTGCCAAAAGAATAGTTGGTACCCGATTGGTTAAAAAATGCTCTTCATCTGCAAATATGTTGAAGGGAGCAGCAACATGTAAGACATACAAAGCTATATTGATAATTTGTTGTATGTGCATGGATCTAGTCATATAACCTGGGAAGGCCTTTCTTATGTATTAATTTGTCGTCACAGTTACCACAAAGCGCGAAAATACTATATCTTGTTTGACTCTTGATAAGTGTTGTCCTATACCCCCGTCAATCCAGAAAGCTTCTTCAAATGGTCTACATCGTCTCCTACCACTTGAGTACAACTCACTGAAGGTTCATATAATCATGTGAAACTGTTAGAAGAGTTCTTTGCTATGTTGCACTAGTCGCGAGTCACGTTGTCTCGAACATCGATTGTGTCGTCAAAATGTTCATCCTTTAAGTGAATTTCTGTACTTTTAGTTTTGTGATAAGGTCGTACTGATATCACTAATTTCTCGTCGCCTGTGATTATTTTTTCGAGAGAAGAATTATCCAGAATTTGCATTTCAGTCAAGTCACGGCAGGCGTCCAATAGTGTTTTTTGTTCTAGAGTCAAGATATGTGAAACAAACTTTCCACACACTTTTCTCTTCTTCGAAACATTCAGGAGAATGTCTTGGACACTTGATTTGGAGATGTTGCTCCGGTGTGATTTATGACACAGCGACACAGGCATACTATGGTCGCACTCCACTTACGCATTGGTATCGCTTAAACGGCAGGAATGAAATCGCTTTCTGAACTCTTTGGACGGACGATGTAAAACTTACGTTTCACTCTGGTGAACTTGCAGTCAGACGGACAGGACTCTTTATGAGCAACGTGCGGCGACATCAGGAGAGAGGTGAGTGTTCTGCTATCTGCACTTGCGCGGCTCTCGCGCCGTCCCATGTCATCGCTGTCGTATCTGTGCCATTAGGGGCGGCGCACCCGCATCTCGTGTTGCGTCAGCGCTGCGACCAGGCGCGGGCCCTGTACTTCGTGGCTGATCCCCCTCTGTGCTGGCAGCACCCAACACAGCGCGGCGCTCCGCAGTGCCACAAACGAGCAGCTAGTGTTTACGCAGCACACCTAAGCTGCTCGAGATACAATTTGCGAACACGTGTATCAAGCCGACCGAGTGCGAGCCAGCATCAATTGGATTTGTGTCGTTTAGTTAATATGGGAAATCTAAAATTTTCCCTCCTCTCTGAACAGCAGTGCTGAGGTGTGTGATCTACAGTAAAATAACTGCGTTCTGACTAACTGGCCTCTGCTGATATTTATGAAAATGTAATGCAAAAAATATCAAGAGGGCTCCAGCAGCGCGTGCTTCACCCTCGCCGGCCGCGGTGGTCTCGCGGTTCTAGGCGCGCAGTCCGGAACCGCGCGACTGCTACGGTCGCAGGTTCGAATCCTGCCTCCGGCATGGATGTGTGTGATGTCCTTAGGTTAGGTTAGGTTGAAGTAGTTCTAAGTTCTAGGGGACTGATGACCACAGCTGTTAAGTCCCATAGTGCTCAGAGCTTTTTTTTTTTTTTTTCTTCACCCTCTACCTGTAGGAGCGAGACCCATGAAGTTGTTGGTGCATGGCATCGCACCCAAATTTGTAAACATTCTACTTAAGTGACTCTCTATAGCTGTAGAGTTAAAAACTATGTCCAAACCTACAGAACATCTACCTGCTCTATTGTAAAACCCGCAAAACTACAGCAAAAGTGTTATAGGCGCAGCTAGATGTGCAACAGAAAGTGTAACTACTGCTCCACTCCCCCATCTTGCGACGGCCGATATCGACAAGCATTAACAGTATTTCGCAGTTCACCATAGATTTAAATTAGTTGGCATCTGGCGATTAACCTCCTTGCGTCTTTATTGTGACTACTACTGTCTGCAGGTAGCCACTACAACGTTCTGGTCTCCGCTGCGGTAGAAAAGCGCTATAAAGTCTCTAGCCCTTATTAAAAAAAAGACGTAAAATTCTGAAAATAAAGCACGGTATAGATATGTATACTATATTTAAGCGTATCAAAAATATTTTCCTAATTTAATTCAAGCAGAAGTTATGATAAAATTTTGGAAATGAGTCAAATTCTACGGTCTGGGAAACATCTTCAGATTATTGCGACATATATCAAAAACCATTATGCTCATTAAACTGTTTTTCTTTTCTTGTTTTTCGCTGATTAGCAAAATACCTCGCCGGCAACGGATACTCACAAAGTTCCGTAACATGCATCATATTGTGTTTGCTAAATTTAAACGCCGGAAAATGGCGTATTTTGTTGTTTTCAGTATTGTCGATATTTAACTCACTAGAAGTACGAAGCTTAAAGTCTCTATCTCCTAAAAAAATCACATCAAAATTCTCAAATTCACATGTTGTATAGACCTCTATAGTGTTCCTATGTATCTGTTTTTAATTCCATTGAGGGGTAAAGTTAAGTTTTTGCAAGGAATAGGCGAAATTTGAACATCCGGGGAAGTTCGCTACCTGAGAACCAACTGTCAGGTACAATGATTTGCACAGCGGAAGTGGCAACACGGAGGAAAACGACGGCGGCAACATAGCTACCGTTGGTGCATCACGGGAGCAGTCCAACACGCCTGGTGCCAAATACCGGATACTTTAAATCGGACTGTGGCACTGTTACATGTAAAGGCACATAAATGTTCTCATAGTTACAAGAGTACCGCGTGTCAGCTTCGGTGTGTCTGAGACAGGATGCTCAAGAGTACTAACTATTCCTTTTCATACACGGAGAGTTTATAATTACACAATTATGGCAAAGAAAAAGAAATGCCGACCTACAGAGTTCCCGTGCCCCCCGATATCACATGTGTCAACCAGAAAGAGCAGCTGATGAAAGGTACTCAGCCATCCAGACGAGTAACATGTGAAATAGTGTATTACGTTTCCAGGAGGTCCGTGATCATTAAGTACTGGACAAGTCTGACCATGTGTACGATACTCCGCAAACACTGCAACACAACAACAGAGACGGCTAGTTTTGCGAGGTATTCTTGAAGCGCCTGTCAGTTCAGGTTTTTGAGCGTCTCCATGACGATCACCCGCGAGACAGATGAAATTGTGTCCGTTCGTGCTCCCCCTCTTCGCACACTTTTGAAATCCCCCGAGAGTTTTATTATGGTAAATTCTTTATGACTGTGCCGCTATTAGCAAAGATAAGCACGCTGAAAAACCGCGAAAAAATGTAGTAGTAGCGAATAATATATGTTGTTATACACGCAATGGAGAGAGAAACCTGCTTACTCCATTTGCTTGATTTCCTAAAAATATTCAGGAAGGGGAGCAATAATTCTCTATGTGACTGAAAACTGATGTTAAAACATCTCAAGCGTCAATGAGATGCCTTTCGTCTATGTGTGAGAGAGGAGTATACATACTCTGAAGAAATGGTGATAATCATTCACAAATATTGCATACCATTCAGGTGCTGCATCTACATGAATTTGTTGCGTTTGAAAAAAATAGAAATACGAAATTCCAGCATAAAAATATCAATGTAGTGGCCACGTATAGAGTTCAATTTAAGTGAGAGAAATGATAGAGATATTATATGGAAAATGTGAATCATGGCTCAGTTCAAAATTCATTACGTAGAAGTATTTTTAGAGGCAATGCACATAATATGGAAATGAACATTTGTAAAATTATAAGGAGTATAATACTTTTAAGCAGACCAGATCTTAGCTGCGAAAGAGGGTTACTAACTGAGGGGTTGTGGTACTGGCCCATAAAGTGCAAGGAATTCGGATCGAGTCCCGCCGGAGTCAAAGCTTTAAACTTAGACGAATCTTTCAGAGAAGAGAAATTTCGTGTCAGATTTGGAATAATTCACCATTTTTCGAGTTATCAGTTGATAAAGGGAGAAACTTAATGATTTCAGGTGTTCAGACTGCTGATTAATATCGCCTGATAATAGACGGAGGTATGATGAGCCTATTTGCTTACAGAGAATTGCAAAAAACTTCATCAAGGATATCCAGCATCCTTACCCCCAGTGCCTTTCGAAATTATAAGAGATACCTCTGCAATGGCGATAATGCCAATCCCGTGCAGTCACGTGCGCAGTTGGGGCTAAAGCTTTTGCCCTCTGGTGCAGTGGAGGACGGCGCTAGAGAGACGGCGGGTGCGCAGCGAGCCTTACCAGGTGGCGCATGTTTGCGGGTGTGTGGTCGGTGGCTACTGCGGCGGATGGGCTGCGAGTGCTGGACTGACGGTAGCGGAGTCGGCGGCCGCCTTTATACCGACGCCAGTCGCAACCGGGAGGGGCGTGACAGCCCGGCGAGCAGCGGGCAGCGGCAGCACCTTATGTCACGCGGCATCGCTTCCCGCTAGCGGGACACCGGTTTTCGCGACCGTAGCGTCCACGGCTGCGAAGGGCGGCGGCCGCTCACTCCGCTACGCTTCCGGCCGGACAGCCCGAAAGGAAAAGGAGAACCACTCTCGCCCGTAGCGCGGTCGCTGTGGACACTTTACGGGGACAGCCCGAGTGAGTTCTCAGGGTACATCCCGCTCATGTAACACCGCAGAACTTCGATTGCAAAACTCATCACACCCCTTTCCTTCTCTGCTGATTTTTCGATTTCTCCTTTTACAGCTTTGATCTTTGTTTCTAACCCTTTCTTTAGATTCCAAAGATCACTTTTCATTTCTGCTTGCACTTTTATAACTCTAAATTGGCTGGATTCCAACCGAGTTTCGCTTGTTTTTATCTCAGTTTTCACCTCTTACATCATATTGAACGTCTGACTCCACATGAAGTGGGTAGCAGGAGTGGCCGTACGGTTCTAGGTGCTACAGCCTGGAACCGCGCGACCGCCGCGGTCGCACGTTCGAATCTTGCCTCGGGCATGGATGTGTGTGATGTCCTTAGGTTAGCTAGGTTTAAGTAGTTCTAAGTTCTAGGGGACTGTTGACCTCAGAAGTTAAGTCCCATAGTGCTCAGAGCCACCTTTTTAACCACATGAAGTCTGTATTTATTCCCCCAATCTGATTTGCTTCCATACTTGCTTGTTCTACGTTATTCTGAGCGAGTTCATCTGTTTCTATTTCTCTCTCACACTGGACTGCACTAGCTCTGACCACCTAGTCAATAGTTTCGTATATTGAAGTAATCTTGCCCTCCTTTAATTTTGCCTATAACCTAGTAGTAGTAAACTACCTGGCAGATTAAAACTGTGTGCCGGACCGAGACTCGCACTTGCGACCTTTGCCTTTCGCGGGCAAGTGCAAGTTTGGAAGGTAGGAGACGAAGTACTGGCAGAAGTAAAGCTGTGAGGACGGAGCGTGAGTCGTGCTTGGGTAGCTCAGTTGGTAGAGCACTTGCCCGCGAAAGGCAAAGGTCCCGAGTTCGAGTCTCGGTCCGGCACACAGTTTTAATCTGCCAGGAAGTTTCATATCAGCGAACACTCCGCTCCAGAGTGAAAATCTCATTCTGGAAACATCTCCCAGGCTGTGGCTCTAAGCCATGTCTCCGCAATAACCTTCCTTCGAGAAGTGCTAGTTCTGCAAGTCTGCAGGAGAGCTTCTGTGAAGTTTGGAAGGTAGGAGACGAGAAACTGGCGGAATTAAGGCTGTGAGGACGGGTCATGAGTCATGCTTGGGTAGCTCAGATGGTAGAGCACTTGCCCGCGAAAGGCAAAGGTCCCGAGTGCGAGTCTCGGTCCGGCACACAGTTTTAATCTGCCAGGAAGTTTCATATCACCACACACTCCGCTGCAGAGTGAAAATCTCATTCTGGAAACATCGCAGAGGCTGTGGCTAAGCTATGTCTCCGCAATATCCTTTCTTCCAGGAGTGCTAGTTCTGCAAGTCTGCAGGAGAGCTTCTGTGAAGTTTGGAAGGTAGGAGACGAGGTACTGGCAGAATTAAGGCTGTGAGGACGAGGCTTGAGTCGTACTTGGGTAGTTCAGAAGGTAGAGTATTTGTCCGCGAAAGGCAAAGGTCCCGAGTTCGACTCTCGGTCCGGCACACTGTTTTAATCTGCCAGGACCGTCATATCAACGTACACTCCGCTGCATAGTGGAAACCTCATTCTGGAATAGTAAACTACTTCACAATCGTTACTACGCATCTAAAATTTGTTGTTCCGGTCTGTGTTTACACTACACCTGTCATTTCAATAGTAACATCCTGCCATGGACGCCAGGTATAACTGTACTTTTCTTATTCACTGTATTTCTCTGTCAGCTAATCTTTAATTCAGCGTAAATATGAATCCACAATACATATATAAATTCTTTCCAAATACACAACACTGACAAATGTAAAATGTATGTAGCAGGAAACAGTTTCTTCTAAGAGATTTTTAATGCTACAGGTCATAATTTCGTATTTTATAACTAAGTGCTACATAAAGAATAGAAACGTTAATATCGTAGTTTCAAATTTACACAATTGTATTTTTTAATTACGTTTGATTCCCTAACTCTAAACGTAGCGTGGCCTCTTCGAGCAATGCCCAACTGAAGAGTCAGGCGATCTGGTAGTGGAGCAGAAGAATTCTCAGTTGGAAACATTTGAGACGGGGTTTCCGACTCTGGCATTTTGTCTTACAACCAGAGGGAACGTTCCGAAAACCCAGGTCAGATATGGAGGACGGGAACCAATTTAATTCTGGAACGATATGCCCCGCATAAAAATATGAAGCCTAGTATATGCCTATGTGTTTTTGTTCATGTGCATACTGAGTAAAGTCTACGAATTGCTCGGCTTGTAAGGTGTACCTGACATGAGGGAGACGCTACAGTCTGGAACCGCGCGACCGCTACGGTCACAGGCTCGAATCCTGCCTCGGGCATGGATGTGTGTGATGGCCTTAGCTTAGTTAGGTTTAAGTAGTTTTAAGTTCTAGGTTACTGTTGACCTCAGAAGTTAAGTCCCATAGTGCTCAGAGTCATTTGAACCATTTGAACATGAGGGAGGTAGTGGCGACCGGACGCTTGCACTCCAGAATATTCCATTACATAGAACGAATGTTCGTTTAATTTCACCTGTAACAATGTTTCTAGATAAGTATATTGTTTCACCAGATAAAGAAAGACTTCTTTAAATAGTATTTTACTTCGAAATATAAATGATTACGACAGTGTGAACAGACGTGTGACACACTTTCTTTTGTTCGCCTCTGTTTGCTGTAAGTATTTTCGAAACAGAAAGATGTATGCAGAGAAGCTTCTCCTACCAGACGACATTTGTAGGTGGTAAGCAATGCTACCATCTCCGGTTCCCCATCTCTGCTTCCGCAGCGCTGTGTCCAATATGGGACTCTTCGTTTTTAATATCTCAACATTAGCCGTTAAAATTATTAGTGACTTTTAATGACTGATGACTCTCTGTAGTTCGGCAGTTTCTAAAAACACGTCTGTCTACTACATCTTACGGAAGAATCTTCAGTTGGGTTAGATATTGAATTGATTAGGAAAAAAATTGCACATTAATTTTTTGGCATAAAATGGTCGATCGTTTAGTAATTATGAATCACACTGAATTAGACATACTATCTTTCCACAAGTTTACTACTTGCATATGATTACATAAGGAAAAGAGAGGTCACAGGCTCTACGTACACGTAGATCTGAAGATTTTCAAGCATATTTCTAAGAACGATGGCCTCATCCTCAAGGAATGGTCACAAATACGTAACAAAAATTTTTTCGATGGCTCACCTGAAGACGACTGGCAAGTGTCCAGTTGAAATATCGTGGTCTGAAGTTTACGACGACCGGCTGCAATCCCGTAATCTCTTCAAACTTTTTTTTTCAGTGGCATTAATCCACTACTTGCGGAATTTTGATTTCTCTTATTTTTTGCTATTTTTCCCTGCCTCTAGTCCCAAAACATATTTTTCTTCAAGTCTGATGTCCATATGTTCTACTAAAGTTTCCTTCATGCAGATGTTTTTTGGACTGTGCAGCTGTTTGTATAAATATCCTACAATATTCTGTACTTTACGTAATGAGCATTTCTGTGAAGCCTAATAGATGATTCTTAGTTGTACTTCATTTACTTGACTACTCTGTACTTTCAAAACTACACTAAGCTCTCACCCTTTGAATGTTTTTATAATTAACTGTTGTTTAATTCACCAACGGCCTTGCCGCAGTTGTAACACCGGTTCCCGTAAGATTACCAAAGTTAAGCGCTATCGGGTTGAGCTAGCACTTAGATGGGTGACCATCCGGTCTGCCGAGCGCTGTTGGGCAGCGGGGTGCACTCAGCCGTTGTGAGGCAAATTGAGGAACTACTTGATTGGGAAGTAGCGGCTCTGGTCACGTAAACTGACATAAGGGCCGGGAGAGCGGCGAGCCGATCACTTGCCCCCCCCCCCCCCCCCCCCCCCCCCCCGTATCCGCATCCAGTGACGCCTGTGGGCCGAAGATGACACGGCTTCCGGTCAGTATCGGTGGGCCTCCTGAGGCCTGTTCGGGCGGAGGGAGAGCGAGAGAGAGAGAGAGAGAGAGTTGTTTAATTCGATTATTTCTGGTATATAGTGTCACATGGGCATATGTCAATGTACGCGCACGAGAAGCGACTCAGCTGGTGTCCTATTGTCATAGCGGCTATGTAAACCACTAGGCCGATAAGTCTGGTGTTGTTCCTTGCGAGGCATAAGTATCAAATGCTGCAAAGTTTTCAATTTTTAGGTTTTGGATTGAGCATGTCTACTCGAAACTTCGGCTACTGCGTTCTCGCAATGTAACTTTACTTAAGTAACCTTTCTATGTTATGACATTTTCCATCATTTTATGTTTCTGTTAAACTTATTTTTCTATGTATTAATTTATAGGGTTGTTAAAATTTTCATTCAGATGAAGACGTCCTTTGAGGTTTCGAACCCTACGTCAATGTATTAAAAAATTAATTGCAACCGGTTGGCTCTGTTATTTCTCCGTTGAGACTTGTATATGTTCTTTGCACAGCACTGTTTATGTAAATGGTCATTCAGATTGTTACGTTCTTTCTTGTTTAAGTATAGCACGCCAGATACACTGCTTCGTTTTAAAAATTTCCCTTCCAACGACAAAGAATACAGCCTCACTTTAAAACACATCCCAGACAGATATTTTCTGTCTTTTCCTGAGGCTTCACGTATCTCTCGCATTTTCACAAATGAAATTATTCTTCTCTCGACGCCACTGTCCTTCAAATGTCTCCATTTCCCTGTTCCTCTGATTTTTACATCAATATTAATAGCATTCTTCTTCTTTAGTAGCGCTACAGCCCTTGGTGAGCCTTGGCTTCTTCAACAATCTTCCTCCACTCTTCTCGGTTATTTGCTGCTCTTTTCTACCCCCGGACTCCCATACTGGTGATATGCATTATTACCTCGTCGATCCATCTTCTTCTAGGTCTCCCTTTTCGTCTAACTGAATGGCTCACACCTTTCATCATTTTTTTTTGGAATTCTATCCTCTGCCATTCTCTCCAAGTGCCCTAGCCATCGTATTCGCTGTGAGTTCACAAATTTTACTATGTCCCTGCCTTGTATTAACTCTTGTAATTCGGCATTGTAGCGTATTTTCGAGCCTTCTTCCTCTCTTATTGGCACATAGATTTTGGGTAGTATTTTCCGCTCAATGGTTCTTAGTGAATTTTTATCGTGTTCAATCAACGTCCATACCTCTGACCCATATGTGATAACTGGGCGGACTAGGGAATTATATATTAGTAGTTTAGTTTTCCTTGTGACAAGGCTATTTTTGAAAAGTTTGATATTTGCAAAGTAGACTCTGTTTCCTGCTTGTATTCTTTCCCTTACTGACTTTCCAATACTGTTATCATTTGTTATTAGGGCTCCCAAGTAATTAAAAGAGGACACTCCTTTGAAACATTTCCCATTGATTTTTAGGTGTTTAGGGGTTCTTCTGGCCCCAGATTGTGACATTACCATATATTTTGTTTTGTTTTAATTTACTGTGAGGCCAATTTTAAGGCTTCTGTTTCTATTGCCCGGTATGTTTCTAGTAGTGTATTGGAATTTCTTCCATCTATAGCAATGTCACCAGTGTATGCACATATCTGGCTAGTTTTCAGAAATATAGTGCCTCGTTTGTTGATTTTATTTACTACACTGTGAAGGGCTATATTGAATAGCACAGTGGAGAGACTATCACCTTGCTTCACACCTTTATTAAAGTCAAAGCTTCCACTTGTTCTGCTAAAGACCTATTACTACGTAAAATATACATGTACAACACTTAGACACTTTTCTTTGAGTCATCAGTTTTCTGACAGGTTTGATAGCCGCCATGAATTTCTCTCCTGTGCCGACCTCTTCATCTCAAAGTAGCACTTGCAACTTGCGCCCTTAATTATTTGCAGGATGTATTCCAATCTCTGTCTTCCTCTACAGCTCCGTCTAGCACCTTGGAAGCTATTCCCTAATGTCTTAACAGATGTCCTACCATTCTGTCCCTTCTTCTTGTCAGTGTTTTCCATACACTCTTTTCATCTCCGATTCTGCAGAAAGCCTCCCCATTCCTTACCTTATCAGTCCACCTAATTTTCATCATTCTTATGTAGCACCACATCTCAAATGCTTCGAGTCTCTTCCGTTCCTGTTTTCCCACATCCATGTTGCCCTACCGTACAATGCTGCGCTCCAAATGTACATTCTCAGAAATTTCTTTCGCAAGATCTACGTTTGATACTAGTAAACTTCTCTTGGCCAGGAATCCCCTTTTTTCCAGAGCTAGCCTGCTTTTTATGACCTCCTTGCTCCGTCCGCCATTGGTTATTCTGCTGCCTAGCCTAAGTAACAAAATTCTTCAACGCCATTTACCTCGTGATCAACAGTACTGACATTAAGTTTCTCGCTGTCCTCACTTTTGCTACTTCTCGCTGCTTTCGTCTTTCTTTCATTTACTCTCAGTCCATATTCTGTATTCATTGGACTGCTCATTCTGCTCAGCAGATTCTGTAACCCTTCTTCACTTTCACTGAGAATAGCAATGTCATCAGCGACTCTTATCATTGATATCCTTTCACCTTGGATTTTAATTCCACTCTTGAACCATTCTTTTATTTCCAGTATTGCTTCTTCTTCGTGCAGGTTGAAGACTTTTGCACTTCTCTCTCCAGTGTTTCAAGAAGAGTCAGTTACAAGTAAAAAGACGACCAGCAACAGCAGAACCATCACTATCATTCCTCTTTCTTGAGTTTATAAATCATAAACAAAATTCAAAATTTTCAAAGTTCGTTTCCAGTAAGCTAAAGCCTCGAAATTATTTTATTTTCCTGGTGTGTTTGTACTCACTGTGTTTACACGAGAATTAAAGAAATAAAAACCATGAGTAATTCTCGGGCATTATAATTACGTCTTATGTTGAAGTACACTGCCCTCCATAAGTTTGAAGACACCAAGTGATTGTGGGCAATGGAAAGGAAATACATTACAAAATTTAGAATGAAAAAATGATCTAAGTAGGCTGCAATCTTTTTATTATCCGCACGACTGGCCACTTTCCATCGTGGGTCATTTTCAAGCGCCTGTAATGTGTTCACAATTGGAGACAATGGTTTATACATCAATTGTCTTCAAGCTCTTGCATATACATAAAATATAGCTTATAAACTAAGTTTCTTAAATGTCTTAAGCTTCCAGCTTCATTTCACATCGTAATACACCGTTGGTGTATATGGATAGGTATTGCATTTTATTGTTTTCTAAATGTTTATTAAGCTTATACAATTGATAGGTAAAAGCAACCATTAAATTTTAGATTCCTACAAATAGACTCCGTTTGTTTTAATCGCGCCCTGCATACTCTCGTTATGCGATGGGTAAGTTCTGCCAGAGCTTCAGTTGGAATTAGTCATCATTCTTGCTGCAGGCCCTTCCTCAAGTGTGTTCCATACACGATTTCCCTTTTTCGGAATCTCCTGTCCAACTGATCTCACAGTAATTCGATTGGGTTACCAGCAGGGAACTGGGGAGGCCATTCCATATTTTTCAGAATGTTCTGAACCTCCAGAGGCTTCGCATGGCAAGTAGGATGTGTGGTTCGGGTCGTGGTCTTGCGGTGAAACAAACCCTTCCCCAATCAGACGCAAACCAAAAGTCTTGGCAAGTCGTTGGATAATGGCACGATAATCTTTTTGGTTCATTTTTCGATCTACTTTCATCTAATCTCCGAATTTATTCCCTCCAAAAGATCATAGTACCATCACATAAGCCCCTCCATGCATCACAGTTGAAATTACGCACTGAGGATTCAAGCGTTCATGGGGTGAATGGAACACTATTTGACGGCGTTCACTTTCAAATATTTCGAACTTGGATTCATCAGTGAATAACACTCTTCCCCAACCCTCTTGCTGTCCAATGCTGGTGTGTCGAAGCCCATCAAAGCTTTTTCCTCTTGTTAACAGGGCGCAACAACGGTTTCCTCGCTGCTATTAACACTGGAGATTGTTTTCTGCCAGGCACCGTTTCACTGTTGACTCGCTCACTGGTGTACGCTAATTGTATTTGGTTCAGCACTCGATTCATGGACAGTTTTGATCTATTACATTTTCTGGTCACTACGGGATGCTTTTCCTGGTGTTCTGATATTTTCCTGGGTGCTCCTGAGCGAGGACGATCATAATAGGAATCTATATCTCGATGCCGGTGAATGGTCTTGACAACATCGCTAGTGGAAGTCTTCAATTTCTTTATACTTGACTGAAGCTATTGCCTTCTTGGTGCAAAGTGATTATCTTTACCCATGAATCATGAGAAATCTGGCAATTTGGGATCTTTTCAATTACTGAGTGTACTACCTTCTTTCACGGCGTTTCCTACCTTCATTCAAACGGAACTTAATTGAACGAAGCAGCAAACAATCTCAACATAATCATGCCGTCTGCTGGCGCCACATGGCGTGTTTAGTAGAACTGCTTGGACAGGTAAAGTCAATTTATACTCCGAAGAACCAAAGAAACTGGTACACCTGCCTAATATCGTGCATGCCCCCGCGAGCACGCAGGAGTGCCGCAAGACGACATGGCATGTCTGAAATAGTGCTGGAGGGAAATGAAATCAGGAATACTGCAGGGTTGTCCGTAAATCCGTACGAGCGGGTGGAGATCTCTTCTGAACAGCACGTTGCAAGACATGCCAGATATGCTCAATAATGTTCATGCTTGGGGAGTTTGTTGGCCAGCAAAAGTGCTTAAGCCCAGAAGAGTGTTCCTGGAGCCACTCGGTAGCGATTCTGGGCGTGTGGGGTGTCGCATTGTCCTGCTGGAATTGCCCAAGTCCGTCGGAATGCACAATGGACATGAATGGATGCAGGTGACCAGACAGGATGCTTACGTATGTGTGATCTGTCAGAGTCGTATCTAGACGTATCAAGGGTGCCATATCACTCGAACTGCACACACTGCACACCATTACAGAGACTCCACTAGCTTGAACAGCCCCTGTGAAGGGCCACGGAATCATGAGGTTGTCTCCATACCCTACACATCCATCCGCTCAATACAATTTGAAACGAGACTCGTCCGACCAGGCAACATATTTCCAGTCATCAACAGTCCAGTGTCGGTGTTGACGGGCCCAGGCAAGGCGTAAAGCGTTGTGTCGTGCAGTCATTGAAGGGTACACGAGAGGGTCTTCGGCTCCGAAAGCCCATATTGATGATGTTTCGGTGAATGGTTGGCACGCTGACACTTGTTGATGGCCCAGCATTGAAATCTACAGCAATTTGCGGAAGGGTTGCACTTCCGTCACGTTGAACGATTCTCATCAGTCGTCGTTAGTCCCTTTCTTGCAGGATCTTTTTTCCGGCCGCAGCAACGTCGGAGATTTGAAGTTTTACCAATTCCTAATATTCACGGTACACCCGTCAAATGATCGCACGGGAAAATCCCCACTTCAGCGCTACCTCGGAGATGCTGTGTCCCATAGTTCGACTATATCACCACGTTCAGATTCACTTAAATCTTGATAACTTACCATTTCAGCAGCAGTAACTGACCTAACAACTGCGCCAGACACATTTTGTCTTATATAGGCGTTGCCGACCGCAGCGTCGTATTCTGCCTGTTTACATATCTCTGTATTTGAATAAGCATGCCCATACTAGTTTCTTTGGCGCTTCACTGTATATAACTGAGCAATACCAACATGTATGTATATGTCCAATAATTATCTGAACAACACTGTCATTATTAATCGTTTTTCTCATCATACTATTCTGTTTTCTAACCAATAACTCATATAGATCACTCCCATCTTGCTTCCTTGTAATACACAACATGGTATTTCCAAACTAATAGTGGGCAATATACAGTCAGAAACTTCCTCGTATGGGTTAACGCGCGGCGCGTTAGCTTTGGGCGCCAGGGAGGCGTGACATACCCCGCATCCAAACGATGCGGCAGACTGACGAACGCTGGCCAGGTATACCGGTCTGCTTGAGTGTGGTTCCTAGGCAGTTTTCCATGTTCGTTAAGGCGAAGGCCAGTCTGGACCCCAATCTCCCCGTGCTCAATTGTGATACACAAACAACTGAAGTACGGTAACACACAACATGATTCGCAGATTCACAGATACCTGTAGATGTTGCATGTTGTTTTCCTCTCGTAGGTTAACTGACGACTGTGGTGATGGAAGGGCAGAACAACCCGTCACAAAGTTAAAATAAAATAAATTTGCCATATCGTGGAAACAGTGGGCGCCATACGACGGGTTAAACTCTATAAAACAGATATATTACTGTACGTTTAGAATATGCCTTTACTTATGTCTTCCCAGCCGCAATTTAGACTTTAAACATCTGAGAGTGAGAGCATGCGCTTCTTTTTTATTCTACGATTGCAAAAGCACTTCTATTCACTAAACGTTTAACACAGAAAGCGATAGTTACCTCTCAGTATCCCACCAGAAGATTACTTGCTCACACTGAGTAGAAAGGGGCGCTCTGTAAATGTTCAGCATGGAGGAAGATAACTTCTGAGCCAGGATCGTATTTGCGGACCTGTACTTACGATGACCGGTTTCTGTAAAACAGAAGAAAATCTTCTGTAAATCAGAAGAAAAGGGTGCGAATGAAGATTAGGGTTTAACGACCCGTCGACGGCAACGTCATTAGCAGCGGAGCACTAGTTAGCGCGTGAGAAGAAAAGAGAAGGAAATCGGCTGTGGCCTTTTGAAAAGAATCAACCAAAGCGCACTGGGTAAAAAAATTAGTCAGCCCCAGAACGCCACATCTAACCTTGATAATGGCTTCAGTTGTGAGAGGAAAAGTGTCAAGATGTTTCTTCATGTATGCCCTACCCTGTATAATGTAGAGCCAAAAAAGTGGGGGGATGTTTATTGCTATGGATTACCCGCAGTCACGAAAAGGCCCAGTCCTCCTCTGTAAGATTTAGGGGAACAGTCGAGGTGCGATAGAGCGTCTAGCTGATCGTCAAACTAGGAACACGGTGGTTCTCATCTTGGAAGACGCGGTGTCCAGAACATACGCATCATGGAGATGTAGAAAATGCAGAAGGAAGGTCAACCGCGGTCAGCGAGAATGATGAAATAAATATCCTGGTTCACATGCACGGAAACTTGAAGGAGTGGGCCCAAGTCATGGTACGAGATTTAGTTTAGACCAGAGGTGGTTCGTGATGTTTTGGGGGTTGTTTTATCCCCAAAACATCACGAACCACCTCTTGTCTAACCTAAACCCTCCACAGACTGGATTTCGGAGCGATGACCTCAGCAGTTTGGTCCCATAGGAACTTGACACCATCAGCACAAACTGGATTAAACGCCTCATTCGGCTGTCGTAGCACCTGAAACGTTGCATAATTTGGAAAGAGGCTAGATCGTTACTCGCCAGATTACAATTCACATCTTCAGTCCAGACACTGCCCAATTTCTGCGTTTTCTGGCCCATTGGAGACTTGCGGTTTTCTGTGCTGCTGTGAGCACTGGTTTTTTGTGAGGTTCTTGATTCCATATGGCCACTCCATGCAGTTTCCTTCGGAGTGATCGCTCGGAAACTGCGTGAGATAGACCTGCATTGACTGACGTGAGCAGTTCCTGTCGGGTATGAAACTGTCTGTCATTGACATGGACTGACATTGATCTTCTGTACCTGCCAGTTAGGATCTGTTTACGACGACTGTTCTTACGCCATCCTCGACACGTTGGAACAGTCCACCTTGACGCAGCGGCAAATCGGGCAACTCTTTTCAAGGTATGAGCATAGGAACGCCCAAAAACAGTATCTCATTTCTTCCATTCTGTCAGTTCTCCACATCGATCCATCTTACTGCGTTGATATAACGACTGACAGAAATACATCACTTCACTGTCATGACATGTTAGAGACGGAGGGTCACATGACCGCCTAATACCACTCCTACACCGTCCACAGCGCTCCAAAGCGACCAGTGTGCTCTTTGAAGGGGATGTCTAATGCTTAGTTCGCAGAACTTACACTTGTCTTAACCGGTTATGAGAAATCATGGAAAATGCATGTCTTAGTGACGGCACGGAGATTCAACGCACTTTCTTTCTGAGGTCGAGGTCTCAACTGTGCGTCACTTTGCTCGGCTGTACGGGAGCGTGGAATACGTACAGTTTACTATGGAGTAGTTATCCAGGCAGTGAGCAATAACATAAACAAAATCACCCAGAAAGGTTCAGTAGAAATTCTTTAGAATGTAATAAACAAGAAATAATGAAGCCAAGGTAGGTCCTCATAGGGAGCTAAAATATTTAAACTTCTTCATGAAAGAAGAAAACATAACGATCCAAAGGGTGACACCGGAATGAAAAGAAGCGCAAAGAAGATAAATCAGAATGAATAACAAATGCAAGTAAAAAAGATGAGGAAGATAGAGTGGAACGAAAAACTGATACTGTGTCGTTCTGTGAGCTGAAACATAATTTCGAAGTAAAACGCAAAGATGTTAACCTATCAAGTGCAAATGGAAAAACTCCGTTAAACGCAGAAGAAATGCCCTTTAGATGGCGTGCACGCGTGTCCCAAATTGTGACAGAAGAAGAGGAAGAAATACGCTGGTGTCGAAAAGTAGAAAAACAAACTTTTATTTCCCCGTCATGTGCTTAATTCACGATATAATCATACAAACTGTCAACCAGATATCCGATCGATCTTGTTCTACGTAGAAGATGACATTTCGGTCAACGGACAACCATGCCAACGATGACGTCAGGGTACCTATGAAACGAGGTAGCGTTTGCCGGGTAATCCCACATCCACAATCGATGTGTACACAGCCACAGATGGTGCAGTATGACACAGAGAAGATGCCTATTAGACTCTCTGCGGTGGAGGGCCATAGAAAGAACGGAAGCAGGACAGTCGAAAACTGATGTGGTCCGATGGCTTAGTGGAACCATTCTGTCGTTTCTCGGATGTGGCGAGAGTTTATAGAGACCGAAAATGCATCCGAAAGACCAGGGCAGGACCGACCACGTGTGACTTCAGAAGAGAGGACAGTCATTTGGCTGTCAGGGCACGACGGTAACGCCTTAGTATTGCACGTCAACTGACATGTGAGCTCGCAGCATCGACTGGACGTGTTGTATCGAGGCAAACGGTGTGCAGACGGCTTCGGCAGAGTGGCCTTTATTGTCGGAGACCTACCGTATGTCCAATTCTGACGCGTCTTACCAGAAGGGAACGTCTAGAGTGGAGTCATCAAGATGCCACCCGTGCGGTCGAACAGTGGACCAATGTTACATTCACAGATGAGTCCAATTTAGTCTGGAGAGTGATTCTCGATGGATTCACATCTGGAAAGAACGTGGAACACGATTTCGGGACCCAAACATTGTGGAAAGAGACCGATGTCAAAGACGATCCCTAATTGTGTGGGCAGGGATTATGTTGCCCACTCGAACACCTCTTCTTGACATTGTACGGGTATCGTGACGAGACCTTCGGGCCCCCATCTGCGGTTTTGCGGTGTGCTGTTGGCCCAGGCTTAGTATTAATGGTCGATAATGCTCAACCCTACAGAGCATGGGTGGGTGATGTTTTCTTGGAATCGGAAGATACTGCACGCACGGCGTAACCTCCTCGCTCTCCCGGTTTGAATTCCATAGAGCACGTCTGGGATGCACTAGGGAGATGGCTTCCACCATGTCAGTATCCACCAACCACTCCAAGACTTGCGAGCAGCTCTGCAGGAAGAATGGGCGTTATCACCTCAACTTGAGACTGACGACATCATTCACAGTATGCCCCATCGTTGTCAGGTCTATATTGCTGCCAGAGGGGGTCACACCCCATACTGATCACATTAATCAGTTGTCGGAAAGTGTGTGCAAATCCGTTAAGTCGGAAAAAGGGAAGAACATTTTTGCCTACAGTTAAGCATGTTCGGCCGCTGTGGCCGAGCGGTTTTAGGCGCTTCAGTCTGGAAACGCGCGACTGCTACGGTAGCACGTTCGAATCCTGCCTCGGGCATGGAAGTGTGTGATGTTCTTAGGTTAGTTAGGTTTAAGTAGTTCTAAGACTGATGACCTCAGATGTTTAGTCCCATAGTGTTCAGAGCCATTTAAACCATTTTTCATTATGCATGTTGCAGTTGTTCACGTTCTGAATTCTTTGCATTGTTTCTACTTTACTACCACCTGTTTATACTGTTTTGTAACAAAATAAAAGTAACCTAACAAAATTTCCGTTTGTTGCTTTAATTTTAGACACCAGCGTAGTTTCTTCAACAATGCAAACAGTCTGGGTACCCGCCCGACTGCAAAAAAAATAAAAAAATAAAAACGGAAACGATAGTCACATGTAAGAGAGGACTTTTGAAACATTAGCTACAGCTGATCTGCTATTCGCCAACAAACTGCGTTCAGTCAGCTGTTCCACCAGGTGTCGGACGAGCCGCGTAGAAGTCAAAAGGTCAGACAGCTTGTTCTGGTGAGGTTACAAGCTTGTAACTGGGTAGAAGGTGCGGCTCTGCTAAGCGGATGAAAGGGCGACTCGGGCATAACTTGTTGCCGCTATGCGAGTGCTTCCCCGCCCTGGAAAGAGTTCAAGGCCGCTGAGGACTTTCTGTAAGTTGAGTCAGAGAAAACTATGGCCCGTCAAAGCAAGACTTCAGTTACGAAATACAAAGTTCAGACGCCTTTTCACAGCTATAGATGAGTCACCGATGTACTCTAATCTGCATACTGGATGCTGAGAATATGTCATTGCAGTCCAGTTTCGGTTTCGTAAATGAACATTGCTTTTTACCCAATTTAGCTATAGTCCATTTTTTCTTCTTCTACGGAGAGAGATGGCGCAGTAGTTAAGGCACTGAAATCGAATTCGGGAAGAGTGGAATTCAGATCCTCTTCCTGCCGCTCAGGCAAGTTTTCTGTGATTTCTCAAAATCACTTAAGGAGAATACTGGAAGAATTCCTTTGCAGGAGCCACAACCGGTCTCTACCACATCTTTATCCAATGCGAATTAGTGCTCCGTAGCGCTTCTTCTTTGACAAGATATTAAATCCTTATATTCTCTCATCTACTGCTCACACCCATTGTATAAGAATATATTGTGGTTCTCACCAAGACAAAAATAACAATAGTGTATATTGCACATCTACGTACTATTTTTTAAACATAAATACCTCCACTCCTTATCTTCTTATAGTAGCGCAGGACCACATTCCTATCCCTGGAAATCTGACACATCTACATGATAAAAATTTTTAAACAGGTGTGTGATGGTATTTATTCTAACTGGCACGATACTTTTTGACATCATCAGAAGTCTGTTCTCTGTAATCGCAGGATCAACCCTTTTCATCAGTTCCTGAATCAATTTTGATCGTCTCTCATTTTGGTCTTCACCATTCTGATCTGAACTTCAGTATTAAATACTAAACACTGATTCATTTATTCTCCCGACCCCATAAAGCTCATAAACTACACGGAGAACTTTTGTTTCATACATTTAACAAATTATTATCATGCTACATGATGTGATCATTTGCAATCGTTCATAGCTGACAACTAAATACAAATAGTGTGCATTCCCAGGCAGAACAACAGCATTTGCGTGTGTATGTGAAAAATCAGCGGCATCCTACTGTTGCCAAAATCTACGGAACTTGTTTTCTATATGGCCTACAGTGTACGCGGAAGACGAACATGTTATTAACATTATCCCCGTCAGAGACTAGCAACAGTTTCTTTTTACCGTCTGTCAGTCCAACTTTTTCTTGACGACCTATGTTATTTAAATTAATTTACTCGTAGTTAAACGACACACTATCTTTTATTTCAAGAGATTTATTATTATATAAGAAACTATCAGCCTCGATTGCGGTAATGAAACGAACCTTTACGTAGGTTTCAGACCAATTAATTGAGCCTTCTTCAGAAGATAAACCTGATTCTATAATGTGTCTACGAGGGCGTAGCCTAGAAATAAAACTAAAACAGCCTGAATACGCGTAGTCACATTTTAGAAATGCGGTACACAGGTACTGAGTCACCACCAAGTTCCGGCGAGCGCCGCGTCTCCATGGACGCCGCACGGCGACTCTAATGAATCGATGCGACTGAGTGGTAAAATGAGCACTAACGAGGGCTCAGAATATCGGTAATTTGTAACGGAATCTTCCAACGAACAGTGGATTACACTCAAAGTATTCTATCATTTCTAAAGAGCATATATAAATTTACCGTATCTGGATTTGCGGGGTTAGAGACATTTCTTTGAATGAAAAAATTTAAGTAACTTGCTCTGCGAGTCAAAGTCGTTTAAGATTTCTGTTAAAGAGAATTAACCCTTTTTCTCTTATATCGCTTGCACTCACATAGAACAAGATGTTAATTTACAACGGAGACTATTTTCAATATCACACTCTTTCGATAACTGGTTATTATTGAGTTGTATTTGAACTGAAAAAGATCACAGTTTAGTAATCCCTTCAACGACTAGGTCACTAGAGATGGAGCTATAGTTCAAGTGCATCAGGACGAGGGAATTGTTACTATAGAAAATCATTGTAACATTGGTACATTAATTTATCTAAACTACAAAATCTTTACGTAAAATAATAGACAGTACCCGGTTAGTTAGCTCTTGAAATGTTTAAGAGGGCTGCGTTCAGAACTTTTTTTTTATGACAGAGAATTCGCTAAAGAGAAAGCACTACAGAGTTTGTTGGAATAGTGGAGGAAGCTTCCAAGCCGGCCAGTGTGGCCGACAGGTTCTAGACGCTACAGTCTGGAACAGCACGACCGCTACGGTCGCAGGTTCGAATCCTGCCTCGGGCATGGATGTGTGTGATGTCCTTAGGTTAGTTAGGTTTAAGTAGTTCTAAGTTATAGGGGACTGATGACCTCAGAAGTTAAGTCCCATAGCGCTCAGAGCCATTTTTTGAAGCTTCCAATACCCCGTTCAAAGAACTATTATAGCAACGGTTTGCGGGTTTGAATAATTTGTATAAATCGCAGAGCATCTAAAAACAGGCCCACACGTTTGCCAACTCGTCTGTTATAAAATACAAGGTCAATATTAAACCACTGAATTGTATCATTGCAGTCATGGGCATTCACTTGTAAATTTTAATTGTATTTGAACGCGAAACGATAGAAATGGGTCGCCCCGTTAACGAACACGCATTTTCAAGCGATGTGAATAGGGCCTGACTGATGTATAGTTAGGAAACATTCGAGACCTTCTAGGTCGTACTTGCAACAGCCGAGGGAACTTGTTCGAGAATATCACAGCCTAAATCTACGGAGAAAGGCATAATAAGAAGTTAGTCCCGGGATACCGTGCATCGGTTTTTCTTGGAAACAATGAGCTCATTATCTGAAAGCATCTCGCAGTGGATGAAGACATTCTGAGATTCGTAAACTGTGAGACATGCAGGGAGATTAACAGCGAGATAAATTCAGGAAAGCGTGAGAGGACCAACCCAGAGACACGAAGATTCAGAGTCTCTTGTCCTTATGCCCAACCTGAGTATAAGCCAATCTCGCATCGAATCGTTGATAGTGTTGTTGCATAGCTTATTACTACGTTAACGCATTTGTCTCACTTAGCCTTTGCGGGTAGCCAATATACTCCCCTGGCACGTCATCCAGATTCATCAGAAATCCATGATTTTGAACACAGCCCATTCATTAATGACAGATAGATATTCTTCTTGTTGTTGTTGTGGTCATCAGTACTGAGACTGGTTTGATGCAGCTCTCCATGCCACTCTATCCTTTGCAAGCTTCTTCATTCCCAGTACCTACTGCAGCCTACATCCTTTTGAATCTGCTTAGTGTATTCATCTCTTGGTCTCCCTCTACGATTTTTACCCTCCACGCTGCCCTCCAATACTAAATTGGTGATCCCTTGATGCCTCAGAACATGTCCTACCAACCGATCCCTTCTTCTGGTCAAGTTGTGCCACAAACTTCTCTTCTCGCCAATTCTATTCAGTACTTCCTCATTAGTTACGTGATCTACCCATCTAATCTTCAGCATTCTTCTGTAGCACCACATTTCGAAAGCTTCTATTCTCTTCTTGTCCAAACTATTTATCGTCCATGTTTCACTTCCATACATGGCAACACTCCATACAAATACTTTCAGAAATGACTTCCTCACACTTAAATCAATACTCGATGTTACAAATTTCTCTTCTTCAGAAACGCTTTCCTTGCCAATTCCAGACTACATTTTATATCCTCTCTACTTCCACCATCATCCGTTATTTTGCTCCCCAAATAGCAAAACTCCTTTACTACTTCCAGTGTCTCATTTCCTAATCTAATTCCCTCTGCATCACCCGACTTAATTTGACTACATTCCATTATCCTCGTTTTGCTTCTGTTGATGTTCGTCTTATACCTTCAGAATTTGAAAGAGAGTATTCCATTCAACATTGTCAAAAGCTTTCTCTAAGTCTACAAAGGCTAGAAATGTAGGTTTGCCTTTCCTTAATCTTTCTTCTAAGATAAATCGTAAGGTCAGTATTGCCTCACGTGTTCCAGTATTTCTACGAAATCCAAACTGATCTTCCCCGAGGTCGGCTTCTACTAGTTTTTCCATTCGTCTGTCAAGAATTCGTGTTAGTATTTTGCAGCTGTGGCTTATTAAACTGATGGTTCGGTAATTTTCACATCTGTCAACACCTGCTTTCTTTGGGATTGGAATTATTATATTCTTCTTGAAGTCTGAGGGTATTTCGCTTGTTTCATACATCTTGCTCACCAGATGGTAGAGTTTTGTCAGGACTGGCTCTACCAAGGCCGTCCGTAGTTCCAATGGAATGTTGTCTACTCCGGGGGCCTTGTTTCGACTCAGGTCTTTCAGTGCTCTGTCAAACTCTTCACGCAGTATCGTATCTCCCATTTCATCTTGATCTACATCCTCTTCCACTTCCATAATATTGTCCTCAAGCACATCGCCCTTGTATAGACCCTCTATATATTCCTTCCACCTTCCTACCTTCCCTTCTTTGCTTAGAACTGGGTTTCCATCTGAGCTCTTGATGTTCATACAAGATTTCCCTTTTTTCCAAAGGTCTCTTTAATTTTCCTGTAGGCAGTATCTATCTTACCCCTTGTGGGATAAGCCTCTACATCCTTACATTTGTCCTCTAGCCATCCCTGCTTAGCCATTTTGCATTCCATGTCGATCTCATTTTTGAGACGTTTGTATTCCTTTTTGCCTGCTTCATTTACTGCATTTTTATATTTTCTCCTTTCATCAATTAAATTCAATATTTCTTCTGTTACCCAAGGATTTCTACTAGCCCTCGTCTTTTTATCTACTTGATCCTCTGCTGCCTTCACTATTTCATCCCTCAAAGCTACCCATTCTTCTTCTACTGTATTTCTTTCCCCCATTCCTGTCAATTGTTCCCTTATGCTCTCCCTGAAACTCTGTACAACCTCTGGTTTACTCAGTTTATCCAGGTCCCATCTCCTTAAATTTCAACCTTTTTGCAGTTTCTTCAGTTTTAATCTACAGGTCATAACCAATAGATTGTGGTCAGAGTCTACATCAGCTCCTGGAAATGTCTTAAATTTAAAACCTGGTTCCTACCATGGTCTTACCATTATGTAATCTATCTGATACCTTTTAGTATCTCCAGGGTTCTTCCATGTATACAACCTTCTTCCATGATTCTTAAACCAAGTGTTAGCTATGATTAAGCTGTGCTCTGTGCAAAATTCTACCAGGCGGCTTCCTCTTTCATTTTTTAGCCCCAATCCATAGTCACCTACTAGGTTTCCTTCTCTCCCTTTTCCTACACTCGAATTACAATCACCCATGACTATTAAATTTTCGTCTCCCTTCACTATCTGATTAATTTCTTTCATTTCATCATACATTTCTTCCATTTCTTCGTCATCTGCAGAGCTAGTTGTCATATAAAGTTGTACTACTGTAGTAGGTGTGGACTGCGTATCTATCATGGCCACAATAATGCGTTCACTATGCTGTTTGTAGTAGCTTGGAGTGTCCGTCCTCAGATTTATTAATACACTTTAAGACCAAAAACATGCGTATGGTCGAATTATCCGAATGCGACGGAAATCGGTACATCTGATATACAGTCGTGCTAAAAAGTATCCGAATGACCTGAATTGCATTTCGCCTGATTCGCATGCAACCCGCATAACGCAGCTGTCCAGCAGATCCTCTAATCGCTCCTCGGTACAGTCGTTTCACTGTTGAAAATGGTTCCAACAAGTCACCACTAGAAAACACTGCTTTGTATCGCAATAACTCAAGATGTAAAGTAATACAACAATTCCACAAATATCAGGGAACACCTTATCACAGATAAGACTGTCCTTAAGGATTGTAAGTTCACATTTATTACAATAAATGACATACCTGAAATGTTATCACTCTCATTACTACGTCAGATAGGTAATGCACGTAGTAAGTTCGTCGTATTCCTGACTTCCTCCTTAAAGTAATACACCGTACTTATTATTTAACACAAGATTATATTAAAAATTTAAGTTATTCAGGAGCAGCTAGTTGAGAATATGTATGAACTTCAAATGACACGACGAACCGTCTCGTTCTGTATATGGAATCAAACCCAGGTCATGCAGACTAAGCAAAGATTTCGTGACTGACAGAAACTAACAGTCAATGCTGGCTAGGCATACAGAGAGTCATATACCTCGATTTTAGACAGTATCAGTTAGTAAATATCAACTTTAAATTACATAATGTAAACATTTTTAAAGGACGTGAATTCCTACCCACTATCTATTGTCCCTGTTAGAGAACTACTAGAGATGGTAAATATTGCTCCTTCACAAGTAACTTACTTGGAATGCCGTGAGGTAAAACTTTGTGTTGGACAGGGATTCGAACCCAGAAACTAATCGGATTGTTAACGAAGGACAATCAACTGTGACATATCGGATTTTCTCGGCAGTAGCTAGATGTTTTAACTGCGATGACGAGACGAAACATTAATTGTTTCCTTCCCACGACTCCAAGTTGGCACCTATCGTGGTTATATTCTAGAGAAAATGAACGTTAAATATGGGTTCGTTACACCAGCACCGACATATGAGCATGTTTGAACTAGAAATAATATGACGAAGAGTTCAGTGCTGACTGTGAATCGAACTCCACACATATCGTTGTTGACTACACGCAAAGAGACGTCAGCTACCGAATTTTTCTCCACCAGCAGCTCGGAATAACATCCTTGAACTTACAGTGATCTCGCAAATAGTGTTGTGCTTCACTGGGTGTCGAAAACGTCAGATACCGTTAGTGTTAACAACGAATGAAAATACATTAAAAATCAAAATTGTTATCCACCAGCAGATAGGTGTTCTCTTGCAAGAGCTTGATAATTCATAATGAAAAGTTTAGTGCCGGGCTAGTATTCGAAACCATTCACTCGCAATATGTGGAGATGTTGAGGAATCTGCAGTTCGGAACAAACAACCAATTGTGGCAAGATGGTAAAGAACGAGACTACGACTATAAAGCTCTCGTTTTCGATCCCTGGTCAACACCACGAATTTTTTTCTGCCATTTTACACTTATTTCCCCTCGGGCAGTGTTTGTTGATGTGAAAAATGCCGAGTTGCACTGTGATCCGAAAGCCACGTTAAACTGTAGGTTCCGCTGTTCACTGGCTAGGTAAATCAACTCAAAGGTCGGAGGAAAGCAACGGCAGACCACCTCCAAAAGGACCGTGCCTATTAAAGCACTGTGGTGTTCAAACCACCTTCCAACTGATGACTGCCTTACTTTACTAAGGGTTGCAAAGTTTATGATCTTCGGGTTATTAACATTTTTGTGTTTTCATGCTGTAGCTTTGATACCAGTAAACGTAAGTAACCGGCCAAGCACTGTCACTGTTCGTGTTGTCAAGCTGGTAGACGACGATGCTGTCGACCCCAGTTACAATTTTGGTCATGGTTATGTTTCAGTCGAATACCTCTACGTGCCTTTCTGTGTATTCCAAGATATAATTTTATACACTTGGTACGCATCCAAATTGATATCTGGTAGAGTTGTATTTAGCAACATAAATCAGAAATGTTTTCCGAGCGATAATCGGACAACACATCAGTGCAGCGAGATTTTGCTGTGTTGCGAATGGTGCAAGAAATATTTGTGTTTTGCTTGCTTCTGTGATAGGTTTCATCCCACTGAATGCGAGCAAGCTCACGAACAGACTGTCAGTAATTGGAATTACACACTAATACACTTAAAAGGTGTATTTTTGCATTATTTATACCGATGAAAATAACTGTAAATAGATTGTATGCCTACTTGCTTATTACTCACGCATCTCGATGGTTTCTTCAAGAAATAAAAATTAAAATTAAAATAAAAGAGAGAGAGAGAGAGACAGAGAGAGAAAACAGAAATATATTTCAAATATCAGCTCGGTGACGCCATGTTCGTCTTGTGGTGTGAAGCAAGGATAGTTGATAGGTAATATCTCGTTGTACTAGCGATATGTATGGCTACATTGTTCTTTCTTTTTTTCTCTCTGCAAACAACCAGAACATAAGTCATTACCAAAGTGGTAAGAACACTTATGCAGTGCGCCAATTAAACACTAAACCTTTCTTGGTTATTTTGTTACTTGTAAAAATTGTCTGTAGTGCAGTAAATATCCTTGATTACTGTTTTGTTATTACTACCATTGTTATTGTCATTTGTCCCCTCACAACAGCTTTCCTATCACTCATTGCTGCCGATGCACATAACGAATGGATCAGGATGAATGGAATGTGGGATGTTTCGTCACGGAGAATATGCACATTTATCTCGGCGACTTGTGTTCAGGGTAATATGAAAATCTCAGTAAGAGAAGACGACAACGGGATGCCGGTGATCAGGCAATAACACCATGACGACAGTCAAATTGGCGTCTCAGTGTATTTTGATTATAATTCGTTAGCCTTCTTGCGACCTCGTTCTAATACGTCATGGGAGCAGGCATAATATCTTGCTTTTTGAACACCAAGCAATAACACACAAAGGTAGTAAATGGAAGGATACAAAGAAACAATCAGACTCATGGGTGTGGATCCAGTTCATCATTAGAAGACTAAACAAGAGGGAAACATTACGAAAGCAATGAATACACTGGTTAGTATACATTATTTGTATAGATCTGAAGATAAAAAAGCGCAGATCTGCACAGTGCCCGCATCTGCAATTTAGTTTCTGTCTTAATGGGCATAATTTTTAGTTTCTTCTCTTCTGAATTTTCAAATGAATTGATTGTTAGGTGGCACAGAATAAGTAGCTAACTGTGTTTCTTATAGCTTCCATTCGCACCAACATTTTACTACATTCTCGTGCAGTTTATGAAATTCTACTTGTCTGATCACAAGACTGCACATAGATGCAATCGACTTCGAGGTGCCACGTTTTTGTTCTCTTACTTTTCGTGACAGAACTAGTTAAATCTAACTAACCTAATGACATCACACACATCCATGGCCGAGGCAGGATTCGAACCTGCGACCGTAGCGATCTCGAGGTTCCAGACTGCAGCGCCTAAAACTGCACGGCCATTTCGGCCGGCAATGGTCATAGATATCGGTTTTTTTGACTGCCTGTCTGCTTCACAATACAAGAATCTCTGAAGAAATTCGAATCGACCATCAACGATACGAATTTCAATATTGTTCTTCACTTAAGACTCACAAGCCAAGGTGATAAGTATGAAGGAAATGAATCTCTTGATTACTATAGGGCCTCTACACTAAATTTCCACAATAGCAATTAGGAACTCTCTGCAGACATTTGCTAACAGCTGTTCTAGCAACTTACTTTTTCTCTTGGTAGCTTCAGATATGGGCAATTTTTCGCCTTAAATCCAATTGAATATTTTAAATATCACTTTTGAATAGCGTTCACTTCTCCATTAATTAATGTATGGACCTTAAAACAAGCAATTTGCCTAAGTAGCTATAGAGCAGATTCTGAAAGGTATTGACACAATGTTTCGCATCCATTTACCATACGGAATCAAAAAAAAAAAAAGAGACGTGACACATTACATTGCATTTACTCTCTGTGCCTTGACTAACACATATGAATCCATTACAAAAATAAACTATTTGAAGAATGGTTCAAATGGCTCTGAGCACTATGGGACTTTACTGCTGTGGTCATCAGTCCCCTAGAACTTAGAACTACTTAAACCTAACTAACCTAAGGACATCACACACATCCATGACCAAGGCAGGATTCGAACCTGCGACCGTAGTGGTCACGCGGTTCCAGACTGTAGCGCCTAGAACCGCACGGCCACTCCGGCCAGCATTTGAAGAATCTCCTGTGAAACGAAAAAGAACAGGATGTGACGCTTGAATTATAGCGCACTGGGTCAGAAATAATGAAATTAATTCTGTGCCACATTGATGTATTGCATGCTAGTGTAATAAAATACTCATCAAATAAAAACGGTTTTGTGCCTCCGTTGCTATCGAGTGTGAAATACAAATCGTAGACAGATTTTTATGGGTCACCACTCAACAAAATTAAAGCATTTTACACCGTCGAGAGTGAGGAGTGGAGCAGACATTGTCAGCAGACGGCAAGGCAACGCAGTGCCTCAGCTTCTGCCGGTAGGCAGCAAACGGGTCCCAGAGAACTCAGACGCATGCGGCATTCAGGGGCAGATGGTCAGCCAAGAAATCTCTCGCTAAAATATTGTTGAACCAAACTGTTACTATCAACGTGACAGAAAGCGAAATATATTGTAGATTCCCTTGAATTGCACTCATAGCTTCAGCACCGGGAGGAAAGGGGTGATAAAAGTTTTGTCGACGTGTGCTTTCGGTTGCCAGACGTCGTATTAGCTAGGCTCGCATTTTACTTCAAGACTACGGTCGTAATCAAGAGTGATGTACTCAGACTGCAGTCAAGACTTCCCCCGGGAAGTGCCGCAGTCTACAATGTTGCCAGATCGAGCATATTGCCAGACAGAATTGTGAGGGGAGCACGACCGTATAGTCTACTTTACGTGAACGGCCCGTTGGTCAATTTTTTTGTCTAAGACTGTATTTACAACACATATCGCACTCTGAAGACCCAGAAGAATTAAAAAAAAAACAAAGTTTATGAGAGCAACGTTAAATATAGCGCTCGAAGTATTCATAGTGTATATGTGTGTGTAAACGCCTTCAGTGCCCACTCAAGGAAGACAAGGATACAGAGTCTAGCTTCAATATTATAAATACGCCTCAGTTTGTGGATGAACTCAGACTTAGGTTGATAATCATTTTGAATATTTGTCAGTACTGTACCCATTGGTGTTAAACTCGTTTTCAACCAATGATTCCCACAGCTACAGGTACATACTTGTGATACCTCTTAAACAAAATAGTTACGCAGCGCTGTCAGACGAAAAGATCAACGTGACACAAACTGTGGGAAGTTTGTTTCACAACCTTCGTACCTGGATAAAGAGCTTGTCCTATTTGAGATATTTGTGAACGTTGCTGCATAAGACGATTTAAGAAGAAACTAAATTCCTTCAGCTATGATAATGTTTAAAGAAATCGTCTTAACGGCACTAAATTTCTACTCCTTACACGAGGCATCACAACAACGTTTCACCAGGCAACGCCGGTCAACTGCTGTTTGTGTATGAGAAATCGGTAGGAAACTTTCCCCGTGTCAGTTTGTTGTAGGTGTCGCCACTGGCGCCAACCTTGTGTGAATGCTCTGAAAAGCTAATCATTTACATATCACAGCATCTTCTTCTTGTCGGTTAAATTTCGCGTCTGTAGCACGTCATCTTCGTGGTGTTGCAGTTTTAATGGCCAGTAGTGTAATTACAGTCTTACTAGGTCGTCCTCGGGTACCTTCAATTCATGATTGATCCCTTCGGGAATTTCAAGGGCAGACTAGGGGTCGCGTTTCTGTCAAATACACACACACTTGATAGTTATTGTTCTGTTGTATAATTCCATTGTACTTAGAAAACGTTTGCAGATAAAACGTGTGATGACACGTCCAAGCAGCTAACATCCAACAATGAGCACCGTCTGCTACAGCGAACTGTGATGACGGCACTTAATTGATCTCTCGATTCATTTCTCGGCGTAGAGTTCTATAAAACATTAAAAAAACTCCCGAAGATAATCGCAAAAAACGAACCTCAGGAAAAACAGTCAACCCGGGCCACGGAATAAACAGCTCCTTTGGTAATGACTTCGTATTCAACTGACGTTAGTCCCTAATCTTCCTTCGTTCGTTTCTTTTCCTTTGGGATCAATTCTGTTTGACAGTAGATTTGATGTGCCATCAATCTTGAGGATACACTTAGATGGTTGCGTGAAAAGTGCATTGATCTTGCATGCATTCCATTAACGCACAATATAAAGTTCTTGTTTTTTCTGTTATCTCTGAAGGCAGAGTAAAAAGTTATAACATTGCAGTCGACCACGTTAAACATCACGTACGACAACCATGAATCACTTAACACCGAGGAGACAAATGTCATGAGATACCTCCTTCTGCCAGGCGTAGTGCAACTGGATGTGGCGCAGACTCAACAAATCGTTGGAAGCCCTCAGCAGAAATAATGAGGCATGCGGTCTCTGTGGCCGTCTTTATTTGTGGAAGTGTTGCCTGTAGTAATGGGACAACTCTGGCGTCACTCAACATTGCGGATTGTCTACGTCAGAAGCAAGCATACATTCAGAGGTAAACCTATTGTTCTCTTCTGACTGATAGGCTGGCTCTGAGCACTATGGGACTTAACTTCTGAGGACATCAGTCCCCTAGAACTTAGAACTACTTAAACCTAACTAACCTAAGGACATCAGAAACACACCCATGCCCGAGGCAGGATTCGAACCTGCGACCGTAGCGGTCGCGCAGTTCCAGACTGTAGCGCCCAGAACCGCACGGCCACAGCGGCCGGCAAACTCTCTTCCTGTCTCTGTCTATCTCAAGAGGCCACCCTCTGATTCTGTTTGTGAACCAACGTCCCGAAACAGGCAAACGGAGGTTTGCGTCTCTCCTCAGTATACACTATTCCTATTGCCTAATGCTGGAGACAGAGGGAAAACTGGTACAATTTCGATATCAGACATAAGCCATTAGCACTACCCTTTCAAATTAGTAGTTTAACCATTTACAGTAGTCAATTAGATTGCTTAAAACACTCACCACCGCCTTACTTTAATCCTTCTTCGTAATGAAATATATCTTCAACGTTTGAGTATCACACACAAACATTACGAAAATCAGGTACGAAATTTCCACCACAAACAGATCGATCTAAGTGCTAAATAAGTCCACGGTCTTGTACGCATCAAAGGGAAATTGACATCGCTATTGCGTTCTCAAAAGTACTGTAGACTTCCGAAATTTGTTCTCTCTGCTACTTTCCGAAGAATGGAGGAAGGTACGTCTGCAATGTCTTCAGAAGCATCAAACACAACACGCTTAAACCACGATCCAATCTGTAGTAGTATATGTTGTCGTGGCTAGATGTCAGAGATAGATATCAGTGGGAAATTTGACGTCTCGATTGGTTTTTTCAAGCACAATAGAATTCCTAAATTGGTTTACTTCGCTACATTCGGAAGGAGGAAAGTCTACTGCATGACAGGAGAGAGACAACAGCAAATATCATTACAAGACAGAGTCCACTGCAGTGTATTCAGAAGCACCAAACACTACACACTTAAACGACGATCCACTCCATAGCAATAAGCTGTCATGATTAGATGTCGGAGAGAGCTGAAAACACTCGCACACCCCGCACACTTCTGTCTGCAGTGCGCCCTGCCCCATGTACACTGCGGCGCCGACTAAAACGTCGGTGAAAGTTACCGCCACATCAGCAGCGTGGATGCTCATTTATGTTAGGAGTACACCATCGCCGGAAATGGAGGGTATTTAGGGACGATTACAGTGGTAGTAATTCGAATGTTGCCAATAACTCCAGCGCAACCGTCCATCATTTTGAATCTTCTCTCATGTAACACCCACACGTCCGCTTCTTTAGCGCTCACCCAGCACACCGATCATTTCGCCAACCCTTGCTGCTGTGGGCAAGATCAGACAGGTGGCCACATTCTTTGTACCCATCACAGGCTGAGCTAATCCGTTACTTCTGGTTGCCGACTCGTCGTGACCTCCGATGCAGCCAGAAGCTGCAGCTTCAACGTACACAGTATCTCTAAACAATTCCACCCCGACATAGACCACACAGTTTAAAAAACCCACTTTGCCCAATGTGAGGTAGCGATGTTGTTGACCATACACCACGAATTTCTCACACTAATTGTAGATTCCTCCCGTTTAGACGAGTTATTTTCGAAGATAGAAGAAATCGGACAATTCATACGTTTCACATCGCTAAAGTATCGTCATTTGTTGTGAAAACCTGTGCAGGACTATGGTTAAGCTATATTCCCACTAATTATTATTTCATCAAGTAGAAAAATATCTTTTCTCATCTGTCACGTTCTGCATCAAAGGACTAGAACATTAAACTCATTTTTGGTTCCTGACGGAGTGCTAAGATCTACCACTGTCACAGGACGCCTCCTCGCTTTCGGACTCTCACTTAAGGTAACAGCACAGAGAAGTTGTAAATATAAGGTTTATATTACGTATCACTTTATAAATTCGATAATGCATCTGATTTTATTACAATGGTCGGCTCTCCCTGTGTAGGTGACAGATTCAAATATCATTAAAAGATATCGTTGCAACGAAAAAAAAACACCAAGTCAAAAATCATATCCTTGTTGCCCTAGCCATCACCTCCACCCACCAGATGTGTCACTGTTATCAAACTGATATGCTAATTAATGAAATTGATCTCGAGAGTCACTTCGCATGGCGAGTAGTATTTCCTTTTCAGAACTCTGATTACACTCACCAGATAGTCCAAATGGGGATGCCTGGAGGGAATACTATGGTCTTTTTGAGGAACACTATTGAGAACCGACTTTTGAAGCTGACCACGAGAGGACTATACCACTGGCAACGTACATTTCGCGTGAGGAAAGCGCTATTAAAAACACGATCACAACTTCTATGTTCCCGTTATCCTGCATAAAAAGCAGTCTTGCTTCTACAGGAACACACAAGAGTCGCTGACAGCATTACGATTTCTGGTAGAAAAGATGTCTGCGGTATGGAATCAAGTCTATACAGTCAACCACATACTTATGCTGGATCGTATGGAGATGTCTTTTTATGATTACAGCCACTGATGAATCATATTCATGCCACACTCTCATCTCGAAACGAGTCACCTTTCCGAACCTATTTGCCACAGCAGAACTCCAATGGGGCTTTAGATATTCCCTCTGCATCTTGTAACTCTTCATCAGTCGCTAACCCGCC
Organism: Schistocerca gregaria; assembly: GCF_023897955.1. Classification (NCBI taxonomy): domain Eukaryota; kingdom Metazoa; phylum Arthropoda; class Insecta; order Orthoptera; family Acrididae; genus Schistocerca; species Schistocerca gregaria. The sequence continues at coordinate 668,142,877 of NC_064920.1, forward strand.
CTCGCTGCAGCTTTGGCCATGTGATCATCTCAATTTAAGTCGAAACCTAGCACAAACCAGAGCTTGCTGTATCTACCACCCTCAGCACCCCATGGAGAAGCAGGTTGAGGTTGAGTTAAAGCGAAAAACCGTGTTTTTTTACCACTTCGCGGAAATGGGGCCATTTTTTCGTAGCTCTGCCAATGGTGTACGATGTGTAAGACCAGCGCCAAAACGAAGCTTTCTCCTGCAACGCGAGTCAGTACAAAAGACGTTACAGCAACTGAAAGAACGATTAGAATTTTGCTACTGCATTGCTTGTCATCTCCAACCTATTTACAGGTACTACAGTGTGGAGGAGAATTGCATCCTTCAGGGTCCATTCCCGTCCATCACGCAAACATTCTCTCTGTCATCTATATTTTGTACCATTCAGCAGAGAAAAACTATGAACTACAAGAGCTCCGATAACTTCATCTGACAGAGAACTCGATGAGATTTTACCGTATTCCTGTCTTCTGATATGTATATCGAAAACAAATACCGTCTATGCGCTGGCATCAAGCATATAAGGTGATCCTATTAAATATACAGGTATTGATCCTCTCAGTCGCCTGCCCAGATCAGTGTAAAGTGCCATCGTCTGTACTGTAGGAGGAGGACCATATCCCCCAGACTATACTGTCAATATCAAGGGAAGGTCCCTGTGTCGTTGCTTGAAACAATGTTTTTTTTTTCTCTCTCGTGTAACACATCCAAGCATCGTTTGACATAGCTTTGTACACCACCATACATTTTGTTTTTTCCGTCACAACTACGAGGTCTGTGTCAGAAAACTGGTCATTTCACGGTGTATATCATGTTGCTGCTGCTCTCACGACACACACACACGAGATAATTTGAAGTAAAAGACAGTCACAAGATATGGAAACTGGAAGAGTTTTGCGGTGTGGTGGAGCATTTCCAAACAGCTGTCCAAAGGTTCCTGGCAGCCTCTACATTGAAACTCATCTTTCACAGTGATGGGATAGCTGATGGGTCAGTGTTCCATTTTTATTGATTCCTCATGTTGCAATCAGGTAAGTAATCACTGTTTTGGTGATAGTCATCCCCTCAACCAATACTCTTTCTCATCTGAAACAAGCATTGTCAGCCGATCATTATGGTATAATCAACATCGTTCCAACGGACTGATGTGATGGAAAAGACACTGTCGATGTACTGTAATAAGCAACACAGTTGACAGAGCGATCAATTTTAGCAATTTTACCGTAACTTCAACACTAACCAATGATGCGGCAGCATGCTTCCAAATTTCTCTATTGTCGCTAAACTACCCCTCCGCTACTTCGCACGTACTAGTACGTATTTAGGTAGATGACTGTGCAGTATGTCCATTTACTGTTAATTCTCGAACATATACACCAAAGTTTACCACACAGCGATCTACATATTTCTAGCACCTAGATCATAGTGCGTAATTTACGGTTATGATTGCCCGTCTTTCCCTTTAAAGATGGGAGTCACAGAGCATTCTCGCATTCTTAGTATGAAGTTAGTGATTGACAGACCTCCTCACATTGTCTTTGACCCTGCAGCACTATAACCGATTTAATCTGCAGCTGACGAGCAGTAACCTCTACATTCTACGTCTCGGGGAGGAGCAGAGCGAGCCGAGCCCGTAACTCCTGTTCTACATCAATCTTGCTCACGACTCCCATCCAAGTGCACAAGAATTCTCCAGATCCGCTCATGTCTAGGAGGTAGCACCTCTTATCGGTGTATAGTAGATATGTAAGCGTTATGATGATATAACAGATGGTTAAGAAGAACAAGAAAAAACACCTGGTTTTTACTCCTGATGGAACTCCAGACGGATGGAGTTTGAAGCATTTTACATAAATCAAGTGCTCTACCAAGTCTAGTGTCTGGATTCAGTACAAAGAAGGTATTAGTTAGAGAGAACGTAAAGACTACAAAGACTACATGGTTCTGCACTTAAAACACGCCATGACGCTAGAGCGGTGCGGCTTCCGACCTATTAGTTGTACGGAACACAACACTTCATATTCGAATGTAAGAAATATCACTAGCGCGTGGAGGATTTTTCATGCGCTGGGGATAACACTGGAATATGAATAGTGTTGTATTGCACGGTCGGAAGCCGCACCGCTCTAGCGTTATAGCATGAAGAAAGTGTAGAGCCGTGTGGCCTTTGGAATGCATGTGTTTATGTTCTTTCTTACCAATACCTTCTTGCTACTGAACCCAGACACTACAACGATACTTTAGAATTGATAGTGCAGTTGATTTACGTAAAATGCTTCAAACTCCATCAGTCTGGAGTTACATCAGGTGTAAAAACTACGCGTTTCTTCTCCTTCTAACCGTCTGTTATATCATCGCAACACATTAATATATATTATGCACCGATAAAATGTGCTAACCTCCTAGACATGAGCGCACCTGGAGAAATACTCTGCACCTCGATGGAAGCCGTGGGCAAGATTGGTGCGGAACAGCAGTTACGGACTCATCTCACTCTGTAACTTCACGAGACGTGGACTGTAGCGGTCTGCTTCTGGTCAGCTGCAGATTAAATCGGTTCGAGTGCTGCTCGGAGGGTTGGTCAAAAACAATGCGAGGAGATCTTTCACTGTCTAACTTTATAAAAATGGTTCAAATGGCTCTGAGCACTTTGGGACTTAACAGCTGTGGTCATCAGTCCCCTAGAACTTTGAACTACTTAAAACTAACTAACCTAAGGACATCACACACATCCATGCCAGAGGGAGGATTCGAACCTGCGACCGTAGCAGTCGCACGGTTCCGGACTGCGCGCCTAGAACCGCGAGACCACCGCGGCCGGCCTCTAACTTTATACTAAGAATGCGAGAATACTATGTGGCTCCTACCTGTATAGGGAAAGACGAGCAATCATAATCGTAAATTACGCACTATGGTAGAAGTGCTAGAAATATATAGACCACTGTTAGGTACTATTCGGTGTATATGTTCGGGAATTAACAACCAATGGACGTACTGCACAGTCATCTGTCTACGTTCGCAATGGTACTCGCAAAGTAGTGGAGGGGTAGTTTAGAAATGATACAGAAATAGAGAAGCATGCTACCGCATCATTGATCAGTGTTGAAATTACTGTAAAGGTGCTAAACTTGATCACACTATCAATTGTGTTGCTTATTACAGTGCACCAACAGTGTGTTTTCCATCACATCCGTCCACTGGCACACTGTTGATTACCATATAATGACTGACTGGTTGGTTGGTTTGTGGGGGTTGAAGGGACCAGGCTACAAAGGCCATCGGTCCCTAATGATTGACTGATATCGCTTGTTTGGTCGAGGGGTACCACCTCCTAAGGATGGCCAGCACTGAAACTGCGATCGTATATCTGAATGCAATACCAGGAATCAATATAAACGGAACACCGGCCTCTATCCCGTCACTGTGAAAGATGAGTTTAAATGTAGAGGCTGTCAGTTACCTTCGGACAGCTGTTTCGAAACGCTCCACAACGCCGCAAAAATCTAACAGTATCCATTTCACTTAAAATCATCTTGAGTGTGTGTGTGTGTGTGTGTGTGTGTGTGTGTGTGTGTGTTGTGCGAGCAGCAGCAACATGATTTACAGGGTACAATGACGAGTGTAAATAAACGTATATCGGAAGACAGGAATACGGTAAAATCTCATAGAGTTCTCTGTCGCATGAAGTTAGCGGAGCTTTTATAGTTCATAGTTTTTCTCTGCTGAATGATACAAAACAGCGATGATATAGAGAATGTCTGCATGATGGACCTGAATGCTGTAGACATGTAAGTAGTTTGGGGATGCACAGCAATGCAGTAGGAAACTCTTCATCCTTCTTTCAGTTCCAGTAATGTCTTTTATACTGTTGTTGTTCTGGTCTTCAGTCCCGAGACTGGTTTGATGCAGGTCTCCATGTTACTCTATCCTGTTCAAGCTTCTTCATCGTCAGTACTTACTGCAACCTACATCCTTCTGAATATGGGTAGTGTATTCATCTCTTGGTCTCCCTCTACGATTTTTACACTCCACGCTGCCCTCCAGTACTAAATTGGTGATCCCTTGTTGCCTCAGAACATATACTACCAACCGATCCGTTCTTCTAGTCAAGTTGTGCCACAAACTCCTCTTCTCCTCAATTCTATTCAATACCTCCTCATTTGTTATGTGGTCTACCCATCTAATCATCAGCATTCTTCTGTAGCACCATATTTCGAAAACTTCTATTCTCTTCTTGTCCAAACTATTTATCGTCCATGTTTCACTTCCATACATGGCTACACTACATACAAATACTTTCAGAAAGGAATTCCTGGCACTTAAATCTATCCTCGATGTTAACAAATTTCTCTTCTTCAGAAACGCTTTCCTTGCCATTGCCAGTCTACATTTTATATCCTCTCTGCTTCGACCATCATCAGTTATTTTGCTCCCCAAATAGCAAAACTCCTTTACTACTTTAAGTGTCTCATTTCCTAATCTAATTCCCTCAGCATCACCCGACTTAATTCGACTACATTCCATTATCCTCGTTTTGCTTTTGTTGATGTTCATCTTATACCCTCCTTTCAAGACACTGTCCATTCCGTTCAACTGCTCTTCCAAGTCCTTTGCTGTTTCTGACAGAATTACAATTTCATTGGCGAACCTCAAAGTTTTTATTTCTTCTCCATTGACTTTAATACCTACTCCGAATTTATCTTTTATTTCCTTAACTGCTTGCTCCATCTACAGATTGAATAACATCGGAGAGAGGCTACAACCCTGTCTCACTCCCTTCCCAACCACTGCTTCCCTTTCATGACCCTAGACTCTTATAACTGCCATCTGGTTTATACTATCCCGTAATATCGTTTCGCAAGAGAAAGCTTCTTTTTGGCGCAGGCTTTACACATCGTACAACGTAGGCGGAGCTACGAAAAAATGTCCCTATTTCCACCGCGTCGAAGACGGTGCTTCTAGAATGAAATTTTCACTCTGCAGCGGAGTGTGCGCTGATATGAAACTTCCTGGCAGATTAAAACTGTGTGCCGGACCGAGACTCGAACTCGGGACCTTTGTCTTTCTCGGGCAAGTGCTCTACCGACTTTTTTTTCCGTTGCATCTGATCGGGGCGGACGTAGTAATACATCCGTTTTAAGTTCGTTGTTGATCGATTAACTCAGTTTTTTTATTACAGAGGGCTGCTAACTCTCTGACCGAACACGCTGAGCTACCGTGCCGGTATCTGAGCTACCCAAGCACGACTCACGCCCCGTCCTCACAGCTTTAATTCCGCCTCTGTGAAGTTTGGAAAGTAGGAGACGAGGTACTGGCGGAATTAAAGCTGTGAGGACGGGGCGTGAGTCGTGCTTGGGAAGTTGGTAGAGCACTTGCCCGCGAAAGGCAAACGTCACGGACAATGCAGTGGCCGACGGCCATCACTTAACGGCTGAAAGCACTGGCGTTTGAGTAAAGGTGTCAGTATTAACAGAGAAGCAACACTGCGTGAAATAACCGCAGAAATCAATATAGGAGTACGACGAACTATCCGTTATGACAGCAAGACGAAATTTGAGGTTAATGGGCTATGGCAGCAGATGACCGATGCGAGTGCCTTTGCTAACAGCACGACATCACCTGCAGCATTTCTCCTGGGCTCGTGATGATATCAGTTGGACCCTAAACGACTGGAAACATTGATATGATCAGATGGGTCCCGATTTCATTTGGTAAGAGCTGTTAGTAGGCTTCCGGTGTGGCGCACCCAAGTTGTCAAGGCATTGTTCAAGCTGGAAGTGGCTCCACAATGGTCTGAGCTGTGTTTACATGGGATGGTCTGAGTCCTCTGGTTCCTGGTCTCCCATCTCCATTCTGCTGTCCAGTCGCTGTTTTGTTTATTCTCCTCATGCAAGCCCTTAAATTTATTGATTTTTTTAAATTTTATATACAGTTTTGACCGGTTAGAGATGTCATCCTGATTCACTTCAATGCTCATGAAGTCATTCCTTACTTCATTCAACCATTTGTCACAGGTTTCAGGTCCGTTGGCGAATAGATTGCAAATCTGCTTCGTTAGTCGGTTTGCATCCATGCTTAAAAGATGTCTATCAGCCGTTTATAATGACTGTACAACTCTTGTCTTCCTGGATGTCTATACTATCCATCTGTTACCCTAGGACCAATTATTTCGCGGGGGATCTTGCGCTCAATTATTTCGGCTTCTCTGAGTTCAGCGTTTTCTGTCATTCTGAAGCATTCACTTTGGGTCAGACATTCGGTTTGATTACTATGTTATAGTGCCTGAGTTTAAAATTTCTTGAAATTGCTGTTTTCTTTTATGGGAGATCTATCCTACGAAAAGCAGCGACCATCTTCTCTCGTCTACTGCAGTTGGCATCTTTTTCTCTAGTTTTCATTTGTACTACCTCACCATTGTGTCCGGAACTGTCCACATATTCTGTTTTACCGTATCTGTTGTTAGGTGAGGAGATACTGCGCAGACGTTTATTATAGACTTTGTTTCTTAGAAAGAAATCTGGAGGCCAGCTTTTCCAGCCTATTCCTTCAGCATGTTTATAGGCTTCATAGCTACCCCGGGTTTCTTGATGGGATCACCCGGTCATAGACGAAGAGAAGGCAAGTGATCCTAAGACCGTTCTTTGGTCCCTCAATGTGAACTTCGTTCAGTAGCGCTTTCCCGGCTAATTACTTTTCCCATTCTCGTATGACCTTCTCTAACACACAGTTGAAGTGGACTGGGGGCAGTGTATCACACCGTCACACTCCAGTTTTAATTAAAAGTCTTTGTAGAGTCTTCCATGAATTTCGCTTTTGAATGTGCTTGTTTTATAGTTTGAATGATGATTTCCTCTGTTCTAGGGTCCACACCAAATTATATTAAAATATCAAATAATATTCCCCGATCGACCGAATCATAGGCTTTCTTAAAGTCAACGAATGCCACAACTTGATACGTAGAGATGTAATTTTCGAGTACAGTCTTCAGGCTGCAAATCTGCTCGACGAATAGCGTTTCTTTCGATGGTGGTTATCTATCTGTGCCCGTTCTTCTATGACGTCTAGGGTCGCATTTACATTTGTATTTATACCCCATCATCCCCCATTACCGTGTTACTGCATGTTACCATGTTACTGCAGCAGCCCAATCATGAAAGTGATTGTTAGTATTTTTATGGGTAATGGTTAATTAGGATGAGAGTTTTTTTTATGTTGTCATAGGTATGTGGGAGGAGGAAGGAGGTGACGTCACAGACGATACGTTATTGTTTAGTTTGTTAGCTTGCTTCCTAATCATGAATATTTAACTCCAGTTATGCATAGAGGCATCAGCATATCAACACTTTCGTGCGTCATATGGAGTGATTAATTAAGCGAGAATAATTACCCACTTCAATATACCGTCATAAGAGACCTCTTTGCACAACATCATACACTTTTAAGGGTAAGAAGGGTACACAATTGAGCAAACACAGGAATTCTCAAACAAACTATTCCTTATGTGGTCCCTTAATAAACATTTAATGAAGGGAAATTCAGTAACATAATAGTAAACATAATCGTAGACATCCCGATTCCAGGAGTTGAGAGGCAATATGATAAAACGAGCAGGGAACACTCAATTCAGTTTCATGCGGATACATATTCAGGGACCTAATAACATTTACATCTACTGTTTGCTACCATTCAGTCAGATCAGAGAGGAATCGGGAACATCGGAGTGGGGGAGGGGGGGGGGGGGGGAGGGCTGAAGAGACCTTCACGTAAAAGCGAACGAAAATATAGAAATCAGAAACTAAGTGAAATTTTCCATGCAAGTAGATATTCGTAACACTCCCAATTACGTGTCCTATCAGGCACTCTAGAACATTTTCTCCTAGTGGTCGGATTCAAGACATGTGATAGACTGAAGACCAGAATTCACCCTATCTTCAAGAAATTCAAAAGACGGAAAACGGACAGAAATTCAGCACACACGTAGGCATTCGTTAGACTCTCTGCTTTGTGATATGGAGTTTGAACAACACCATTTAACTGTTGCGGCAATGTATGGGATATGTTGTGTGCTGAAGACCAGACTTTACATTATCTTCAAGAAATTCAGAACTCGGAAGACGGGCAGAAATTCCTCACACTATGGGTTTTCGTTAGATCCGCTGCTTTGTGATCTACAGCTTTGAACAATACCAATTAACAGTTAACAGCAAAGTGTGAGAGATGTAGAGTGCTAACAGTCAAACATTACCCCAAAATATTCAATGTTAACTTCGTCACAATATTGTAAAATCACGACTCACAGCTCAGCATGTAGGCTATCAAAAAGTAGAATCACATCCTCTATTGGAATCGAGTATCATTCAGACTTCATCCAAGGACACGATATTACGCGAAAATGCACATAAAATGGGCATCGTGAAACACTTGCCAATCTACCGCAAGTGAAATAGATGAAATTAATCACGGTCTCAAGTTTTACTAAACAAAACTAACACCTTTGTCCATAATAATAGAGGATCGCTTATATAAGCGTCCAATACTTACAGAGCCCAGCGGAAGAGTTTCTGGCCGAGCGGTTCTAGGCGCTACAGTCTGGAACCGCGTGACCGCTACGGTCGCAGGTTCGAATCCTGCATGCCTCGGGTATGGATGTGTGTGCTGTCCTAAGGTTAGATAGGTTTAAGTAGTTCTAAGTTCTAGGGGACTCATTACCTCAGAAGTTAAGTCCCATAGTGCCCAGAACCATTTGAACCATTTGAGTTCTAAGTGCAGGGGAATGATGACCTCAGATGTTAAGTCTCATAATGCTTAGAGCCATTTGATCGCCCTTTTTATTTTATTTTATTTTTTTATTTTTTTTATTTTTTTTGGAAGAGTGCCGGAAGGTGCCCTCGTTTGAAACGTCCACCCCACGTTCCAAGGTGGGGATAGTACCCATTACCGCCGAGGCGGATTGCCAATCACATTCCTATGGGGTACTAGACAGATTTCCGCCCCTGTCACTGACCGAATCGCTCTGCTCCCTGCGCTTCCCATCTACGAAGTTGGTTTGGTAATTAGCTTGCACAGTCCTACGAACTCTGGACGTAGTGGAGGCAACTTCAAAATACTCTCACTATCACTTCCATTCACTCACAACACTCATTTGTAGGTTAACGTGGGAATCAAACTGCTTCTGGTCAGCTGCAGATTAAATCGGTTCGAGTGCTGCTCGGAGGGTTGGTCAAAAACAATGCGAGGAGATCTTTCACTGTCTAACTTTATAAAAATGGTTCAAATGGCTCTGAGCACTATGGGACTTAACTGCTGAGGTCATCAGTCCCCTAGAACTTAGAACTAGTTAAACCTAACTAACCTAAGGACATCACACACATCCGAGCCCGAGGCAGGATTCGAACCTGCGGCCGTAGCGGTCGCGCGTTTCCAGACTGTAGCGCCTAGAACGGCTCGGTCACCCCGCCAGGATGTTCATCCTTCTGACTTTGCAAAAGAGAAAAAGGAACTAAAAAATGTACGTGACTAATGATGTAGAAAAGAAAGATAAGTAACGCACACCAGCGCGGAGAAATCATCTGTAAATATCACATGTGGGAAAAACTGTACATTGGCTCGATACTGCCCATCACAACTTCCTCTCTTTTGCCAATATTTTCATTTCAGGAAGCACTTACACCAGACGTCCTCGATGATTTGTCAGGTATACGCTAAAGCATCGATTACTAGCCAAGCGAGACAATAGTATTTCGAAGTAACTCGTCAAATGGAGCGGGCGTTGCAGCCAAAATCAAGAAAGCCGACCGAGGAAGAGACTGAGTCAGAGGAAAAGAGGCCAAGAGTACCTGATCTACCTTATGCTGACCCAATATCCGGAAAGATCGATAAACTCATGAGGAAACATGGCATCATTCACTGTATTTCACTCCCGTCAGCTAAGATAAAAAATCTTCTTTGTTGTGTTAAAGAGGATCAAGGTCTCCGAAAGTAGGGTGGACATTTAGAATAGTAGAGAAGAGGTGCAATCAAAATCAGCGACATAGCTGGCTAAAACAAGCAAGCAAATCAGTTGTCAAAGAGCATTGCTTTGTACATAAACATGAAATGAGATATGATGAGACCAACATCGTCGTGCAAATGCCATGTGTCTGGAACAGCCTTATTAAGTAGTCTATCGTAATAAAGATGGAAAACGTAATAAACAGGGATGGAGGTTTCCTCTTAAACAAGTCTTGGGGCATCAAAAGGAGTTTTGAGCATGAAGTTTCGAACCCACAACCAGCTACAAATAGAGGCGCGAAGCCAACTATAGTTCACAGTCTGGTTGGAGTCGACGCATCGAGTTTGTTTCTTACTTTCAATGTTGGTGATATGAGTGCAAGGATTACTGATTTGTGGAGATCGCAAACTGGTGCCATGTTTGTTGTATTTATGAGCTCTGTAAGGGGCTAATAGCTGAATTTAGAATATATAAGTGATTACGAATCAGATAAAGATCTTCCTGGTAAACGAGGTAGCACATTCGATCTGTTACCAGTTTAAGCAGTTTCAATTTTTTCTTCGGCTTCATTGTTATATTTTCTTTGTTTGCAGTATAGCTTTTGTTGGAATGTTTGCCTTGGGAATTATAGCGCGTTAGTAAGACAATTGGTATGGCTGTGGATAGTGAGATATGTTAAGTAGTTGAAATCACAGATGGTAAATCGTATAACTATTTATTCGTCTTGCCGGACTCGATTTCAAGTTATCAGACAGTTCACTAGCAAGCGAATCTGTTGAGATGAAACTGAACAATAGTGTCGGGGCACTTCAAAGGCGAAGTCATCAGGCACGTAGGATCATTTGAAAAGCGTGAGGTATAGGTGTAATGTTACATAAGAGGTGACAAATATTTTGTGGAAAAAAATTATCATTCTAAAAATCTGTACGAAGAGTAACATATTTATTAGAGAAACATCACTGAAAATTTGTATAATAAACACAGCATAATCATTTAAAATGTCGGAGAATCTTTTACTGGAAAAGAAAAAGTTAATCATTACGATCTTTTCTTGTAACCTTTTCGAGATAGTATATCCTCCTGTTATATATGTGTGAGCTGTACTAACCTTTAGATTTGTATTAGAAAATGAAGCAGTAATTTGTGTAATTTACACGCAAAATATACAGTACAAAACAAACAAATGTTTCTGAATTAATTCATCATAGATTACTGCAATCAGAGTCAGTTCTAAATTGAGTAGAATTAGCACGATTACTGTTCAATTCGGCTCCATTGTAGTTAACACGGACATAACTACTGAAAAAGAGTGGCAACATAGTAAGCCTTATAAGAATCACAAGAAACTAAAAGGTAAAAAGCCGAACTTTACAATATTTACGGTCATTTTACCGCGTTAGCGCGTCAGCGAACTGATATGCCGAGCTTCTCACATTAGACGACTCAACATGGCCTCATAATATTACGGAAAAATTACATTCTAATTAGTAGTGTATGGTTTCTTTTCTTGTAAGGTCGTGCACAAAGCTTTTTGTTATTTTATTAATTTATTAAATAGGTATGGTGAGAGAACGGAGAATATGTGTGCGTCTCTGTCAATGGGTGGGACACAGACTTTGTCGAAGACAAAGCGATTGCAAATAACGGATTTTCTTTTCTTATGTTGTGTGAAAAGTAGATAATTCGAAACGAAATCCACATTTGTTCTCTGAAAGTGTTGTTATACGTTTTTGTGTATTATACGCTGGGCAAGTGGGAATTCAGAAATACGTGCTACAAGAGTTTCTACTTCTAAAAAAAAGAAAGACAGCTTTCATCTTCCTCTTCATAAGCGTTATTGGAATTTTTATATTATTTCACTAGCGACTCCTTTTGTTTGTCTCCCCCTAACTGTCACGTAACAAGACTCCTCTGACAGCCCAACCGCAATACTGAAGTTTAATACATTGTAATGGATTAAAAACATAAACACCTCAGGACATACATCGTGGAGAAAAACTTGTTAATAAGGTCAGAGAAGGGAACGGAGCATCTATTCGATCCAAATTCTCCATTTACCCTTAGGTCTGCCATTCACCAATTTGGAACTACGGCCATAAAACAACGGCCAGTCAGCGACGAGCCTTTAGGAGGTGTGTGCATTTAAACTTACTTTCTCCAGCCAGTGTCTCTTGTGTTAAAGATAGGAGGTACTGATGAAACCAGCTGAACATAATGGTTCCACCTAACAGTTACAGTTAGGCAAACTTTGAATTCTCATTCGAGGAAGGTGAATCTTCTGTGATGCTAACCAGTTACGTTAAAAGTACAATAATGCACTTAATTTATTAAGATAATAAGCTGTACTGTAGAAACAGCAGTGCGGTAAAATGTTCGAATTGTCCCACGGTACACTGTCAATGTAGTAGTAGCAAAATATAAAGGAAATAGTCTTGATCATGCTGAGCACCGCAGCTGCTACTAATGTTAATGATTAAGGAAACGCCCTCAGCTGTGTTGATACACATTCATTGTGTTAAGACCGGGTTAGTTCACTGAATATCTTCAAGATACTGAGTCATACTAAAGTCATGACATAAATGGTCTGGCAGTCGTATGTGACGTTAAGACCGAATTCCAGGGGCACAGTTTATTGGTTATGAACTGTAGATATAAACTGAAGACATTGCAAAAAGGTAGGAAATTAAGGAAATGGGACCTAGAGAAGATGAAATAACCAGAGGTTGTTGAGAGTTTCAGAGGGAGCATTAGGTAACGATAAAAATCCTAGGTAACACATGAGATATTGGATTTAATTGATGAAAGGCGAAAACATAAGAATGCAGCAAATGCAACAGGCGAAAGGAAATACAAACGTCAAAAAATTAGGTTGACAGGAAGTGTAAAATGGCTAAGCAGGAATGGCTACAGAACAAACGTAAGGATGAAGAAGCATATATCACTAGGAAAAAGATGGACGCCGTTACAGGAAAATTAAGAGGGCTTTGGAGAAAAAAGGCAACGGCCTTGCCACAGTGGATACTTCGGTTCCTGTGAGATCACCGAAGTTAAGCGTTGTCGGACGTGGCCGGCGCTTGGATGAGTGACCATCCAGCCGCCATGCACTGTTGCCATTTTTAGGGGTACACTCTTTCTCGTGATGCCAATTGAGGAGCTACTCGACCTAATAGTAGCGGCTCCGGTCAAAGAAAACCATCATAATGACAGGGAGAGCGGTGTGCTGACCACACGGCGGTCGGATGGTACCGATGGGCCACTTGTGACCTGAAGACGGAGAAAAAAGAAGCAGCTTCTTGACTATCAAGAGCTCAGATGGAAAACCAATAGTAAGCAAAGAAGGGAAAGCTGAAAGGTGGAAGGAGTATATAGAGAATGTTACGACCGAGATGAACTTGCAGACCATAATATAGAAATGGTAGGGGGCGTAACTCAAGATGATACTGCGAGAAGAATCTGACAGATCACTGAAAGATCTAAGTCGAAACAAGGCCCCTGGAGTTGACGACATTCCGTCAGAACTACTGTTAGCCTTGGGATAACCGAAAATGACAAAACTTTTCCATTGAGTGTGACAGGCAAATGCTTTCAGACTTCAAGAAGAATATAATAATTCCAATCCCACAGAAAGCAGGTGCTGACAGGTGAGAATATTACTGAATTGTCAGTTTATTAAGTCATGGTTACAAAATGCCAACACTAATTCCGTACAGAAAACGGAAAAACTGGTGGAAGCCGACTTCGGGGAAAATTAGTTTGGATTTCAGATAAATGTAGGAACATGCGAGGCAATACTGACCCTCAGACATATCTTAGAAGATAGGTTAAGGAAAGGTAAACCTACGTTTATACCATTTGTAGACTTAAAGAAACCTTTTGACCATGTTAACTGGAACACTCTCTTTGAAATTCTAAAGATAGCAGGGATAAAATATAAGGACCGGAAGGCTATTTACAATTTGTACAGAAACCAGACGGCACTTACAAGAGTCAGGGTCGTGAAAGGGAAGTATTGGTTGAGAAGAGAACGAGACAGTTTGGTAGCTTATCCCCGATGTTATTCAATCTGAACATTGAGCAAGCAGTGAAGGAAACAAAAGAAAAATTTGGAATAGGAATTAAAGCCCAGGGAGAAGAAATCAAAAATCTGAGACTTGCCGATGACAATGTAATTCTGTCAGAGGCAGCAAAGGACTTAGAAGAGCAGTTGAATGGAGTGGAGAGTGTCCTGTAATGAGAAGATAAGACGAAGGTCAACAAAAGCAAAACACGGGTACCAGAATGTAGTCGAATTAAATAAGGTGACGGTGAGCGAATCAGATTAGGAAATAAGACACTAAAAGTATTAGGTGAATTTTGCTGTTTGGACAGCAAAATAACTGATGATGACTGAAGTAGAAAGGATATTAAATGTAGACTGGCAATGGCAAGAAAAGTATTTCTGAAGAATAGAAGTTTTATTAACATCGATTATAGATTTAAGTGTTTGGAAGTCTTTTCTGGACGTATTTGTAGGGAATGTAGCCATGTTTGGAATAAAACATGGAAGATAAGCAGTTTAGACAAGAAGATAATAGAAGATTTTGAAATGTGGTGCCACAGATGAATGCTGAGGATTAGATCGGTAGATCACGTAAGTAATGAATAGAACTGGGGAGAAAGGAAACTTGCGGGTCAACCCGACTAGAGTAAAGGACCGGCTGATTGGACACATTCTGAGACATTAAGGGATCACCAATTTAGTATTGGAGGGAACTATGTGGGGCGAAAATCGTGGAGGAAGACCAGAAGATCAATACAGTTAGCAGGTTCAGAAGGATGAACTTGCAGCAGCTATTTAGAGATGAAGAAACTTGCACAGGATAGAGTAGCATGGAGAGCTGCAGCAAACCAGTCTTCGGACAAAAGGCCACAACGTCAACATGACAACCAGACCATTTATGTCATGACTTTAGCACAACTCCGCAAACTGAAGATGTTCAACGAACGAAACCTGTCGTAACACAATAAACGTGGAATAATACAGCTGAGGTGGCGTTCATTAATCATTAAAATATAAAGGCCACATATTTCAATTTTTGCTAATTTACAGGGAGCAAGATCGAACTTTTACTATAACAAGTAAACTATAGCAGCACTGTCGCCTGATAAACAAACTATGAGCCTACGGAATATCAGACCAGCTGTGTGGCGTGTAGTGCTACAACGATGAAAATTAATATTACGACGTCAAACCTTATTTTCATGATTTAAAGAAGTATTCATCGTATTAAAAATGTAGTTATAATTTTATTATTTTCATTTTTGTGCTCAGTGTATCAAAGACTTTCTAGTGCACGGAAAAATTAGTATTGTTTGTACTACGAAACTATATAGGATTGTTAAGGGCTAAGCATGTAATAATTCGATGTAAGACATTTTGTTGAGTCTGAATTTTGTTCTCGTACTGGTCGGTAGAGAAGGAAAAGTTCCTTAATCGATGTGAAGGTATAAAGGCTGTAAAAAGGAGAGAGACAGAGAAGGTAAATACAAGTTATTCAAAACAAATATCTCTAAAGTGTGACGTCTTGTGATTTCCTATAGCTAAAAATTGCAAGGTCTAATCTGAGCCTGTCCTGGATAACAGCGAAGAACATTTATGTTATCATATATTTTCTTCGTTTGATCACGATTGTGATTCGCATGTTTCTTGTTGTTACGCGACGTGTGATGAATATTTTCATTATACGCACAAAAGTGCACACAGCTTTAATCGAATCTGCGTCTTTCGGAAACGATAACTTTTAATCAGTACAATTAGGCGAATACAGTCTAAGTCGCAACCGTGATCGCAAAAGTGTTTCCTGGACCAAATAATTCTTATAAAATGTGTATTCTCCAAAGCGAGCAGCATTGCACTATCGCCGAGTCGCAACAATCGGAAGAGTAAAAACAGTGTTTAAATAAAATTGCCACCTTTTAATAATTATTATTATCCCATTAAATAAATAAATAGCAAATCAGTGGCTATCCAATGATTAAACAGAGAGAGCAATTCAAGTGTCTACCTATTGACAGGACTAGCTTATATGTCTGTGCTAATGTGTGTTTTTTCTATTTGTTTCATGCTGTAATGAGCGGAAATCTACGACGACCCTAAGCACGATATTTTTGCTCCACCATTCCATCCCAGCAGCAGCAGAACAGAGCCCTACAAAAGATAGAATAATAGATCTACATATTGTGAGTGTAGTCATCTTAGGAAGTTATAAGAGTCAATTATATTTAAATAACTGCGAGAAGGATCAGTAAAATACAGCATCAAGTGTTTTCAGCAGAGGTTAACTGAACGAGATTGAAACTGAATTTTAATCAAACGAAAGTGAACATTTATAGTACTGATTCCAATCTGGTGCAGTGTAGTAATTATTTTATATATTGTGTGACGGAATAATTGATGTGTTGCGTGTGACGTTTTCCCGATTAGACTTGCACCCAAACATTTGCAGACATGGAGAAAACAGGGCGACGTGTAAGAAAAGCTACGCAGCAGGAAGTAACGGTAGAGCTTTCAGAGGACGAAGGAATAACTAGTGATGTAGAAATTGATAATATTTTTTCAGATCAGACAGAGGATAGAAAACAGGACACTACTATTAAAGTCAGTGATCCATCTGCTGTAGAACACAGACGGTAGTTCAAGTGCACACTGAAGCAGAACCACGAGAAACATCAGTTACAGTCGATTTACCACCACTAGAGCCAACACAAACAGTAATGGATTCATTTTCTCTCTTAATGATGAGAATGGAACAAAGGTTTAAAATACAGGAGCAAACCCAGATACAGCGTGAACAAGAAACTGTTAAACAGCTTGCAACTGAGATTAATAATAATTTAGATAACCGTATTAGCAGAGTAGATAAACGGATTAGGACCTTGGGTGAACGCATCAGTCAATTAGACGAGCGTACGCAGTTAAGCTTTTCACAGTTCTCAAAAAAGATAGATCAAAAGCTTGAAAACCGGTTAAAAGAACACGATCGTCAGCTGCGACAGCAAATAGATGCCCAGTTGTCTGCTATACAGAACATTTCAAGTATGCAACTAACATACCATGACTTACCACAGAATGTAAAGCAAGTAACCCAGGATGTGGACAATTTACAACAAACACACACTTGTTTGGAAGCAGAAATACGCAACATAAGTACACGTATAGAAAACCTTACGGTTAATGATCAAAACTTAATAGAACAAAAATGCAAAGAATAAGAAGAACGCGTTGTGACCACATTCAACACATGGCTAAACGACAAAGACAAACAAATTAGTACTGTTGTACAGAAGGAACTATTTGTGATGTTACAACGAGCAGGAACACAACTGATACATGAAAACAACATAAAGATTGATGAACTCCAGTCTTAATTACAAAACGTGCAGAAAGTGCTTAATGAAACACGTATGCAAACATCTCACAACAGTTCACCGGAGTGTGTTAGTATCACAGAAATACACCCTGATCATTATGAAACGTCTTTAACTGAAAGTAGGGGGCAGGCGGGCAATAATTTCAATCCAACACGTGGAGTAACATCCGTTTATCAAGACCATACACAATCATTGGTGACTCAGGATGCTTTAGTGAAGAATTCACCGTTTCAGAAGTTTACCAAGGATAAGAACGGACCCCATTCAATTGTGTTTATCAAAGGGATCCGCGGAATAATGCCAAAAAGTTGGAACGAAAGGGAGAAAATTGTCTTTACCATTACTCATATTCAAGGTGAGCCAGCGTTGTTCGCGACACAGAAAGCTGAACAATGCAGCTCCTTCGATGAATTTGAACAAGCTTTCCTAAACAAGTATTGGTCGCGTGGGGTACAAGAACGATTAAGGAAAGAAGTTTATAGTCCTGAGCCATTTAATAGAAAAGGCGGTACTTTGCGGAAATATTTCGAAAAGTATCTGGACAAAGTGAAATATTTGTCCACACCAATTCCTGAGTGTGATGTTTTAAAGATATTAAAGGTGAAGTTACCGTGTGATCTAAAGGAGAAATTGTTTCACATTCCTGAAGACAACGTGGAACATGTTCTATCTGTACTGAACTCTTTAGATTTGGTTATCGAAGAGGACAGACACCATTATGGGAACAATTCGTCGAATAATGGTAGTGGTATTGGCAATGGGCGAAACCACAAGAACAATAATAATAGGAACATCTACTATGGGAATCAAAATCATTGGAATAGTCCGAATTTTTCAGGATGGCTGAACCACAATATGAACACAAATGGACAGTACGGTAATGCACCAAATCACAATTATCATCCACAGAACAATAGTGGACAAAACAATAACGGAAACTTTTCAAAGAAACGGAAACGAGATTTTAGAGCTAACGCCAATTACAATAACGGTAATTTTTCAAATAATCAGCAAACCATGCAACCACCACATAACTGGTCAACACAGAATTATGCACAACAGCAATGGCAGCAGCCTAGGCCACCGCAGTATCACAACAACAATCATGTACAACCCCCGTACAACACAAATACGTCAAATAACAAGCAGCAGCATATGAATGCGCAGCCATGGCAACCACCGAATCAAAATATGAAGATCATTGAGGTAAGTGTCCGCAACCATCAACCAGTACCAGTCAGTCAGTCAAACTAGATGCGACGACATTCTGCTCCCGTGTGTCAGTCGCAGGGTGTCTAGGGGGCACTTGCATGAAAGATGTTAGTAATAACGAGCAACCAAGCGTGCAGACAACCATCTGTAGTAACATTGAGAATGTGTGTCGCATCAGCAGCGATCGGGTCGAACGACGCAAAAGATGCAGTGCTTAGGAATAATTCTGTTGATGTTGCTCAGCAACGCAGTGCAACTATGCAGATGTTAAGATAATAATGACGGAGTCGATATACGAGAGGAATTATGTCAAGATTTTCGGAAGAAGTGTAATTTGTTTGAACGGGAAGTTGTACAAGCAGATATAGTTTGTGATATTTATGGTATTCAAACTACGGTGATTTTAGATACTGGAGCATCTGTTTCTGTGCTGAATGAATCGTTCTTTCTTCACTTAAAGAAGATTAGAAAGATTCCGGTTTTTCCAGTCACTAATAGTTACAGGAGCCATTAGTCAGAAAGCCCAACCATTTCGGGAACAGAACGCACCTTCCTTATTGTAAAGAATTTAGCCGTGAACTGTCTCCTCGGATTAGATATTTTGTGAAAGACAGACACTGTAATCGATCCCGATTCGCGCACATTTATGGCGGCTTCAAGATAGTTTCAATTGCAGTACATTTCCTGTCATGGAAGATGTGAAGAACGAGGAGAATATCCATCTCTCTGAAATAGTGGAAAAAGTACAGCAATCCTCTGGTCTAGACAGTCTGCAACAATAGCAATTATTAGACACACTTACTAATTATCGTAAAGTATTTTTGAAAAAACCTGGACTAATTAAAGGTTACGTGTACGACATGCAAGTGTTTCCCCATGAAATTTACTGTCATCAAACGTACTCAATACCCAGCGCGAAAAGGGAAGCAGTTACAAAAGAAATTAGACGAATACTGGAATGGGGAATTATTGAGAGCTCGTTATCACAATATAGTAAGTAACCCACTTCCGAAACTAAATAGCGAACCTGAAGACTGGGAGGACAAAGTTAGACAAGCATTGGTCACACTATACGAGAATGCACAGAAACGGCAAGAATCACACAACCGGAGACTACAGAATACTCAAAAATTTAACGTGGGAGATATGGTGTTAGTAAGGAATTATCCGAAGTCGTCATTATTAAGGAGAAAAATAAAGAAGTGGTTTCCGTTATATTCAGGACCATTTGTGATCTTAGGTACACCACATAAAATAGTTATTTCTTGGTCTATCCCAACTCAAATAGACAGAAAGGATTATACAATCACAAAGACTTGAAAACATATGTATCTTTAGTACAGTAGATGACCTTTTACGTGTGTCGTAATGAGGTGAAGTCAAACATCAAAGACTCAAGTACTGTGCGAGTAGGCTAAGTGACAATTATTAATTAATGGACTAGTGTATAAGTATTTCATGGACACACTGCGATGTGGCGTGTGGGAGAATAGGAACATACAACATTGGAAGCATCAGTACTGCTTGGAGGAAGAGACTCTCAGAATACCAATTAGTTGTAAGAAAATTTCAGCTCCAGTTCGACGGAGAAGAGGACGCCGGGCTGTAGCAAGGAGAAGAAGAAGAATTGCTTCAAGATGATTCCACCCTAAGACACTTAATCAAACATAATACAGACTTGTTGAGATTTAGTAAACTTTCAGGAACTTATGCGTGTGAAACTACGAACAGTGAACACAACTGCATATTTCACACAACAGTAGGATATAGTGACTTTTGAAAATAAACGTTTCAGTTGGTTGATTGTTAACTATTTTGAACTCACTAGGGTGAACAGGTTATGTTCTTTTTTTTCTTTCAGACTGTCTACAGGATACACTTACAACATGTAAAGTTTACGCGAGTTACGTATAGGTTTAACAAATTTTCCGCCTAAGTTAGTGCTCGGACTTGCATGAGCTATAAACCAGGTCGAACAAGATGTTGTCCATGACTGGGCAGATCATTACACAGACAAACATATACAGACTTGTGCACAATTCTTTGTAAGTCCAGCAGCACCTTTTCGAGAAAATATATGACTTAGGATTTGCTTTTATATTGTAAATGACTACAATTATGTACTTCATTTGATATGTACAATCATTCAGTTATTTATCATTATGTAACTAGACTGTGTAAAGACATTCTTACGGGTAGCACAAGGACTTTACCTTGTCAGACTTCACAACTGTGATCAATTGACTATGGGGTGGAGTGAACATGTCACAGATGACCTATGAACAAAGACTTCCTGTGAACATTATCCTCTGCGGGTACGAACTTTATTTCACTGGCAAAAGAGTGAAATTTAACACCAAAGTGGACGCTCAATGAGTGAGTTGTGTTACCATGATTTCGTTTTCAAATTTTGTGCTACGAGTGTTTAGTAATGCCAAGTATTCAGAGTGTTATTGGGATCACATGCGTGGACGTAACATTGCAGGCAAACTAAAACTCAAGAGCAAGTGTTTTTATCGATCAGTCAGCAACAGTGGTGAGTCGTAACAGTGTTGGGAACTGCTACTGACTATATCATTAAACCCGTTGCAGAACTGTATCAATGTTGGAACGTAATTCCATGAACCTTTAATTGTAGATAGTCAGTTACGTCGGAAGGACGAACGGACTTGCATCTTGATAAAGAAACTCACAAACAGCGAACACCTCACAAAAAAAAAACACACATGCTCCTTGTTGAGTGAAAGAGTGCGTGAAATATGATGTAATTTAGATGTTAATTTAAGGAACTGATACTGCTGTTTGAATTTCATGTCACTGTATGCTGGGATGCTGAGCACACGTGTCGGGGAGGGCAGCATACTGCAGCGACATCATCCGTCATCCCTTGCCGCATCCTGCCACGTCATCGCTGTCCATCGTAGACTTACCTGATGGAGCGAGACATCGGTGTTGCAGTACACCAAGTCGCCAGCCGTCGTCACCAGCACCACTATCACGAAATTGTAACATTATTAAATGTCATACGAAGTGAATAATCAAATACTGAAAATTAAAAAAGAGGGTAGGGAAGATGTGCTCGCTCCGCCGTGGTTTTTTTTCCCGGTGTTTTTCCCATTGGCCTTTGCCTGAATGGGGGAGCATAACTCAAAATCCCTGAGACTTAAAAGTAAACAAAGCACATGCAAGTGAAAGAACACAGTGAACTTTAAACAGAACAGACAAGGAAGATACGCCTGCTTGGATGTCCAGTCAAACAAGTGTGACTGTACATCCAAAGGAGGCAATGTAGTGTTACAACGATGGAAATTAATATTACGACGATGTCAAACCTTATTTTCATGATTTAAAGAAGTATTCATGATATTCAAAATGTAATTATAATTTTATTATTTTCATTTTTGTGCTCAGTGTATCAAAGACTTTCTAGTGCACGGAAAAATTAGCATTCTTTGTACTACGAAACTATATATGATTGTTAAGGGCTAAGCATGTAATAATTCGATGTAAGACATTTTGTTGAGTCTGAATTTTGTTCTCGTGCTGGTCGGTAGAGAAGGAAAAGTTCCTTAATCGATGTGAAGGTATAAAGGCTGTAAAAAGGAGAGAGACAGAGAAGGTAAATACAAGTTATTCAAAACAAATATCTCTAAAGTGTAACGTCTTGTGATTTCCTATAACTCAAAAATTGCAAGGTCTAATTTGAGCCTGTCCTGAATAAAAGCGAAGAACATTTATGTTATCATGCATTTTCTTCGTTTGATCACGGTTGTGATTCGCATGTTTCTTTTTGTTACGCGACGTGTTATGAATATTTTTATTATACGCACAAAAGTGCACACAGCTTTAATCGAACCTGCGTCTTTCGGAAACGATAACTTTTAATCAGTACAATTAGGCGAATACAGTCTAAATCGCAACCGTGATCGCAAAAGTGTTTCCTGGACCAAATAATTCTTATAAAATGTGTATTCTCCAAAGCGAGTAGCATTGCACTATCGCCGACTCGCAACAATCGAAAGAGTAAAAACAGTGCTAAAATAAAAATGCCACCTTTTAATAATTATTATTATCCCATTAAATAAACAAAGACCAATTCAGTGGCTATCCAATCAATAAACAGAGAGGGCAATTCAGGGTGGATTGAAGAGTTTTTAGCAAACAGAACACAGCATGTTGTTCTCAATGGGGAGACATCTACAGACATTAAAGTAACCTCTGGCGTGCCACAGGGGAGTGTTATGGGACCATTGCTTTTCACAATGTATATAAATGACCTAGCAGATAGTGTCGGAAGTTCCATGCGGCTTTTCGTGGATGATGCTGTAGTATACAGAAAAGTTGCAGCATTAGAAAATTGCAGCGAAATGCAGGAAGATCTGCAGCGGATAGGCACTTGGTGCAGGGAGTGGCAACTGACCCTTAACATAGACAAATGTAATGTATTGCGAATACATAGAAAGAAGGATCCTTTATTGTATGATTATATGATAGCGGAACAAACACTGGTAGCAGTTACTTCTGTAAAATATCTGGGAGTACGCGTGCGGAACGATTTGAAGTGGAATGATCATATAAAATTAATTGTTGGTAAGGCGGGTACCAGGTTGAGATTCATTGGGAGAGTCCTTAGCAAATGTAGTACATCAACAAAGGAGGTGGCTTACAAAACACTCGCTCGACCTGTACTTGAGTATTGCTCATCAGTGTGGGATCCGTACCAGATCGGGTTGACGCAGGAGATAGAGAAAATCCAAAGATGAGCGGCGCGTTCCGTCACAGGCTTATTTGGTAAGCGTGATAGCGTTACGGAGATGTGTAGAAAACTCAAGCATCGAATATATTGCTTCCCCCTACCTATACCTCCCGAGGAGATCAAGAATGTAAAACTAGAGAGATTCGAGCGCGCACGGAGGCTTTCAGACAGTCGTTCTTCCCGCGAACCATACCAGACTGGAACAGAAATGGGAGGTAATGACAGTGGCACGTAAAGTGCCCTCCGCCACACACCGCTGGGTGGCTTGCGAGGTATAAATGTAGATGTAGATGTAGATGTAGATGTAGCAGCAAGTATCAACTAAAACAATGGGGAAAATGAAAACTAAAATTAAATTTTAAACTCCTATCCTGGCATATTGCATTTTCACAGAAAATTTCGAAGTGCCTACCTAAAATATTGCTGACGTTGCCGAAGAAACGATCGGACACCCTCTCGAAAATTCCTAGCGTGTTGGAAGTGAGTTACTGCGGACGGTTCCTAACTGCAAGAACCTCCGCGCATTCGTCACTGGAGGGTTGCCGTTTTATGGTTATAGCTCCTGTCTGGTGGGTTTTCAAACTATGTTTATCTGCAAGTTTTTGCCCCACTTCGCTGCTCTGATCTTGTCTTCATGTTGTTCTCCTCCACAAGTGAAGGCGCAGACGGGAGGTCGTCACTTTAGAGTCGCTAGGGACTCCGCATAACACTTGTCCCCTGTCTCCTTGAACTCTTTCAACTTGTCCAAGGTAAATTTCACCGCGAATAGCGTTACGCAACTCCAGTTCTTTGTCTGAGATGTGAAATCTAATTTTTAAAATTTTCTTATTGCTCTGCTGTCCATTGGAACTATAACACCAGGAAGGATAGCAAATAATAAAATTTTAGTTCAATGCGTTTACGATACATTATTAAATTTGTAGGCAATTTGGGGATATACAACGTGCGAAATTTAGTACAGAGGGCTACACCTCTGGGCAACAGTGGCCGTAATCTGGCTGGCATCGACTCTTGAACTTGGATGGTGATACGGGTCCGCTATTCCATGGTGTTCCAGCTCTATGCCAGAGTTCAACAGTCGTAGTGGCTGACGAGAGATGGCGCTCAAATCTCTTCATAACACATGAATAGATATTTTCAGTGGGTGATACATCTAATAAAATGTTGGCCACGGCAACAGTCTAACAATGAACTTGCGCCCCTTCTTGCAGCGGTGTACCGTAGGTCTCTAGCGTAGCGTTCCAAAGGATTGTGAAAGGGCACAGGTCATCCCCGTTTTCAAGAAGGGACGTCGAACAGATGTGCAGAACTATAGACGTATATCTCTAACGTCGATCAGTTGTAGAATTTTGGAACACGTATTATGTTCGAGTATAATGACTTTTCTGGAGACTAGGAATCTACTCTGTAGGAATCAGCATGGATTTCGAAAGAGACGATCGTGTGAAACCCACCTCGCGCTATTCGTCCACGAGACTCAGAGGGCCATAGACACGGGTTCCCAGGTAGATGCCGTGTTCCTTGACTTCCACAAGGCGTTTGATACAGTTCCCCACAGTGGTTTAATGAACAAAGTAAGAGCCTATGAGCTATCAGACCAATTGTGTGATTGCATTGAAGAGTTCCTAGATAACAGAACGCAGCACGTCGTTTTCAATGTAGAGAAGTCTTCCGAAGTAAGAGTGATTTCAGGTGTGCCGCAGAGGTGTCGTAGGACCGTTGCTATTCATGATATACACAAATGACCTTGTGGATAACATCGGAAGTTCACTGAGGCCTTTGCGGATGATGCTGTAGTATATCGAGAGGTTGTAACAATGGAAAATTGTACTGAAATGAAATGCAGGAGGATCTGCAATGAATAGACACATAGTGCAGGGAATGGCAATTGAATCTCAATGTAGACAAGTGTAATGTGCTGCGAATGCACAGAAAGAAAGATCCTTTATCATTTAGTTACAATATAGCAGGTCAGCAACTGGAAGAAGTTAATTCCATAAATTATCTGGGAGTAGGCATTAGGAGTGATTTAAAATGGAATGATCATATAAAATCGATCACCGGTAAAGCAGATGCCAGACTGAGATTCATTGGAAGAATCTTAAGGAAATGCAATCCCAAAACAAAGGAAGTAGGTTGCAGTACACTTGTTCGCCCACTGCTTGAATATTGCTTACCAGTATGGGATCCGTACCATACAGGGTTGATAGAAGAGATAGAGAAGATCCAACAGAGAGCAGCGCGCTTCGTAACAGGATCATTTAGCAATCGGGAAAGCATTACGGAGATGATAGATAAACTCCAGTTGGAGATTCTGCAAGAGAGACACTCAGTAGCTCGGTACGGGGTTTGTTGAAGTTTCGAGAACATACCTTCACCTAGGAGTCAAGCAGTATATTGCTCCCTTCTACGTATATCTCGCGAAGAGATCATGAGGATAAAATCAGAGAGATTGGAGCCCACACAGAGGCATACTGACAATCTTTCTTTCCACTAACAATACGAGACTGGAATAGAAGGGAGAACTGATAGAGGTACTCAAAGTACCCTCCGCCACACACCGTCAGGTGGCTTGCTGAGTATGAATGTAGATGTAGATGTAGATGTAGAAAACTAAAACAAAAAGTTAATTATATTCTATGGGGTTTCGGGATTGCAGTCGGAAGAAGTTGACTTCTTGCCAAAGTCCAGCCATCTTCAGCTGACTGTCCGCCACTGGAGACCGCTACTTCCAGCCAAGTGACGGACACTCACCTGAAGATGGCTGGACTTTGGCAAGAAGTCAACTTCATCTGACTGCAATCCCGAAATCTCACAGAATATTCAGTACGCCGGGAAAAAGCTCCACATTCACAAAAATGAACTGCGTTTGCAGTGAAACATCGAAAAAATTTCATTGCCATGTATTCGTGAAAGTAACTTTGAAATTATGAAATAGTCGTAGAAAGAAATATGCATAATGTACAAATGTGTAAATGCATTATCCAAATTGACAGACATAATTCCCAACAGTTTCTGTACACTGGGTGCAGCTGCTTCGCGTGTCTACAAAGCGATTTTGTAAACGTCTCTACTGCGACGCCTCTTCATATCTGTACAGACGCCTATCTTTTTCTCTATAGCTGTTTGCGACTCACATTTGAAAGCTGTCGACAGCGATGCCATATGTCAGGATTTACTTAAGCTGACTCAGCTGTAGGAATGTCTTAAAAGTAGGGAATAAAGTAATAAAACTTCATGCATGATTGCGGCATTTTTTCAAGTAGCTAAGAGTTTATGACGTCATATGTTTTGCATTATCTGTCGAACAATGACACATTTGTGTAAGTACATTCACCGGCATATGTGGATACTGTCTGCGAAATATGTTGTGAATAGTGTTAGTAGCAAAAAAAATAATAAATGTAAACGTCAGGCATAATGCCGCAGTTTTTCACGCATCTCAGCGTTTCTGACGTCATATCTCCTTACGTATGTGTGCTAGCATGATATAATTTTGCAGGTGTATTCAGCGTCATATGGGGATACTGACTGAGAATTTATTGTAAACATAGTTAGTAGCACAGACGTAATAACTTTTAATGTCATGGAATATCCGTCAGTTTTTTACGCATCTCATTGTTTAAGACTCATATTTTCTTAACTATGATAGGAGGTGATTCGTAGCCCAGTAGCGATCGTTGCCTGACAATGAGGGATACGTGTGCCAAGTTTCGTTGAAATCGGTCCAGTGGTTTGAGAGCAGATGTGGAACACACACACACATTTTTATGATTTGTATAGATGTACATGGCATTACTTCTATCTGCATTGTGCAGTTGCGCTGACGTGCTGTTGTTTACAAGTGCGAGCCTTCAGTACACTTCATAGCAGTTTGACGTTTGTTGCACGCTGCCTTCATGGTGTCGCTATTTTAACGGCCTGTACTGTCTAACGTTAACAGTAGCGGCCCTGTACCATTCCGTTAGTGAACTCACGATGTTACCTATTCTTCTTGTTGTTGTTGTCATCTTCAGTCCTAAGACTGGTTTCATGCAGCTCTCCACGCTAGTCTATTTTCTGCAAGCCTCTTCGTCTCTACATTGCTACTGCAGCCTACATCAGTTTGAACCGGATTGCTGTTCAAATGGTTCAAATGACTCTAAACACTATGGGACTTAACATCTGAGGTCATCAGCCCCCTAGACTTAAAACTACTTAAACCTAACTAACCTAATGACATCATACACATCCATGCCCAGGCAGGATTCGAACCTCCCACGTAACGGTCGCGCGGTTCCGGACTGAAGCGCCTACAACCGCTCTGTCGCAGCGGCCGGCCCTGCTTGCCGTACTCAGCCCTTGGTCTCCCTCTACAGATTTTACACACACACACACACACACACACACACACACACACACACACACACACTTCTTTTACACGTCCACAGCAACAATTTCTTGCTGCCGCGCGGTCTTGGGCGCCTTGTCACGGCCCCCCCCCCCCCCCCCCGTCGGAGGTTCGAGTCCTCCCTCGGGCATGGGTGTGTGTGTTGTACTTAGCGTAAGTTAGTTTAAGTTAGATTAAGTAGTGCGTAAGCTTAGGGACTGATGACCTCGGCAGTTTGGTCCCACACGACTTTACAACAAACTTCCAAATGTCTTGCTGCCTCAGCCTTTCTTCAGCCAATGTACACCTTCTGTTACTCAAATTGTGCCATACATTTTTCCCTTTCCCAATCCGACTGTCTCCCCGTTAGTAACTTGATCATCTCATTTTATCTTCAGTAGTCTTCTGTAGCGCAACATTTCAATAACTTCTGTTTTCTTCTTCTCTGAAATCCTTTTCGTTCACCTTTCACTTCCGTACAAGATTACGCTCCAAAAACACCTCCAGAAAAGCTTTAATAACACTTAAATTTATACTGCGTATTAATAAACTTCTCTTTTTACAAATGCTTTTCTTCCTGCTGCCATTCTACGTTTTATAACCTCTTTTCTTTCACCATTGTCACTTATTTTTCTGCCCAAATAGCAAAATCCATCTACTACTTTCAATACCTCATTTTCAAATCCATCAGCTTCGCATGATTTACACTCCATTAACCTTGTTTTACTTTTCGAGACACTTTCGTTACGTTCCCCTGCTCTTCCAAGTCCTTTGCTCTTTCTGACGCAGTTATAATATCTTGAAACAGCAAAGATTTTTATTTCTTCTTCCTGAACTTTAGTTCCCCTTCCAGCATTGTTCTAGGTTTGCTTTACTACTTGCTCAATATGAGTACTGAGTAACATGGCGGATGCGCTACTACCCTGACTCAGTCCCTTCTCAGCCACTCACATCGTCTCATGTCCTTCGACTCTCGTACACTGAGGTGACAACAGATAAGGGGTAGCGATATGCACGTACAGAGATGGCGGTAGTATCCCGTACACAAGGTGTAAACGAACAGTGCATTGGAGGAGCAGTCATTTGTACTCAGACGATTCGTGTGAAAAGGTTTCTGGCGTGATTATGGGCGCACTACGGGAATTAACATACTTCGAACGCCGAATGCCAGTTGATGCTTGAAGCATGGTACATTCCATTTCGGAAATCGTTAGGGAATTCAGTATTCCGCCATCCATAGTGTCAAGAGTGTGCCGAGAATATCACATTTCAGGCATTACCTCTCACCGAGGGCAGCACGTAGCTGACGGCCTTCGCTTAACGATGGAGAGCAACGGCGCTTTAGTGGAGTCGTCAGTGCTAACAGACACGCAACACTGCGTGAAATAATCGCAGAAATCAATGTGAAACGTACGACGAACGTATCCGTTAGGCCAGTGCGGTGATTTGTGAGCCCAATTTCAGTTGGTAAGAGCTGACGGTAGGGTTCGAGTGTGGCGGAGACCCTACGAAACCATGCTCCCATGTTGTCAACAAGGCACACTGTGCAAGCTGGTGGTGGCTCCATTCTGGTGTGGGCTGTGTTCACATCAAATGGATTGGGTCCTCTGGATGTTCAGCTACTTGGCGACCATTTTCTGGCATTCATGGACGCCATTAGAGATAAAGTTAGTGAACTGCTTATAGATGTTGACTATGAAATTATTGGTATATCAGAGCACCACTTAAATAATCTGACAATTCAGAGGCTTCCTTTACCAGGCTACAGATTAGCTGGCTGTTTCTCAAGGAGATCATTGCGGGTTGGGGGAGTGGCTCTGTACGTAAAAAATAGTAGTCCATTTGAGTTCATAGAAGTATCATGACACTGCACTGAGCAGATATTTGAATGATGTGCAGCGGTAGTTGAATTTAGTGAAACTAAACTTGTAATTGTTGTTGTTTATAGGTCTCCTATCTCCGACTTCAGAGCATTTCTGCTCAAGCTAGAGAGGGTTCTTGATTCACTTTGTAGGAAGTACCAGAAACTAGTTATATGTGGTGACTTCAATATAAATTTTGTATATGATGGTGCAAGAAAAAGGATGTTGGTAGATCGCTTAAATTCATATGATCTGATGCAAACTGTGTTTTTTTCCAACTATGGTGCAGGGGAACAGTAGCACAGCCATAGACAATATTTTTATTCATTCGTCATTACTAGATGGGCATTCTGTTAGTAAAAGCGTGAAAGGCCTTTCAGACCATGATGCACAAATTTTAACACTAAAAGGCTTTTGTACTCAAACCAATGTCATATTTAATTACAAACTACGTAGGAAAGTTAATCCAACAGCAATAGAGATATTTATAAACGTTGTCAAGGAACAAGAGTGGCAGGATGTTTATAGTGCCGATAACATAGATGATAAATGCAATGCTTTCCTTAACACATTTCTCATGCTCTTTGAGAGTTGCTTTCCATTAGATAATTCTAAACGGAGTACTAGCAGTAATAGGCAGCCCTGGTGGCTGACTAGTGGGATAAGGATATCATGTAGAACAAAGCGGGTATTATCTCAAAATGTTAGAAGTAGTCACAATCAAGCTACAGTAGCCCATTGCAAACAATATTGTAAGGTGCTTAAAATCTTATCAGGAAGGCAAAGAGTATGTAGTATGCAAATAGAATAGCTAATTCACAAAATAAAATTAAAACCATACAGTCAGTTCAGAAGGAAGTGTCTGGCCAGCAGCACAAGGTCGACGATATAAAGACAGTTCGCAGTAAAAATATTTCTGTTATTGATTAATCAGATATATGTACAGTATTTAACAATAATTTTCTGACCATTGCTGGTCAATTAAATAAAAATTTTGTTTCTACAGGAAATCATGTAACTTTCTTGGCTTACGAGATTGATGTCTGAAATACTCCTCTGTGATACAGACAAGAGGGAGATTGGGTTAATAATTAAATCACTGAAGACTAAGGACTCTCATGGTTATGATGGAGTGTCTAGCAGAATATTAAAGTACTGTGCTGCGCATGTTAGCCCTGTATTTAGCCATATTTGTAATTTTTCCTTTAGGAATGGTCAGTTTCATGAGCGATTAAAGTACTCAGTAGTAAAGCCACTTTATAAAAAGGGAGAAAGGGATAATGTAGATAATTTAGGCCTATTTCTATGCCATCAGTGTTTGCAAACGTTATTGAAAAGGCTATGTATGTAAGGATAACTGATCATTTTATATCACATGATTTGCTATCAAATGCACAGTTCGGCTTTAGAAGTCGTTTAACAACTGAAAATGCTATATTCTCTTTTCTCTGTGAGGTATTGGATGGATTAAACAAAAGGTTTCGAACACTTGGCATATTTTTTGACTTAACTAAGGCATTTGATTGTGTTGATCACAAAATATTGCTCCAGAAGTTGGACGATCACGGAATACGGGAAGTAGCTCACAGTTGGCTCACCTCTTTACTTTTGCAACAGACAGCAAAATGTCATTATTCACAATGTTAATAGTGGCTGTGATGTGGGGTCTGAATGGGGTACAGTGAAATGGGGTGTGCCTCAAGGATCAGTGTTGGGGCCACTTCTGTTCCTTATTTGTTGTTGTGGTCTTCAGTCCTGAGACTGGTTTGATGCAGCTCTCCATGCTACTCAATCCTGTGCTAGCTTCTTCAACTCCCAGTACCTACTGCAACCTACATCCTTCTGAATCGGCTTAGTGTATTCATCTGTTGGTCTCCCTCTACGATTTTTACCCTCCACAATGCCCTTAAATGCTAAATTTATGATTCCCTGATGCCTCAGAGCATGTCCTACGAACCGGTCCCTTCTTCTTGTCAAGTTGTGCCACAAACTCCTCTTCTCCCCAATTCTATTCAATACCTCCTCATTAGTTATGTGTCTACCCATCTAATCGTCCACATTTCGAAAGCTTCTATTCTCTTCTTGTCCAGAATACTTATTGTCCATGTTTCACTTCCATACATGGCTACACTCCATACAAATACTTTCAGAAACGACTTCCTGGCACTTAAATCTATACTCGATGTCAACAAAGTTCTCTTCTTCAGAAACGCTTTTCTTGCCATGCCAGTCTACATTTTATATCCTCTCTACTTCGGCCATCATCAGTTATTTTGGTCCTCTAATAGTAAAACTCTTTAATTCTTTAAGTGTCTCATTTCCTAATCTAATTCCCTCAGCATCACCCGACTTAATTCGACTACATTCCATTATCCTCGTTTTGCTTTTGTTGATGTTCATCTTATACCCTCCTTTCAAGACACTGTCCATTCCGTTCAACTGCTCTTCTAAGTCTTTTGCTGTCTCTGACAGAATTGCAATGTCATCGGCGAACCTTAAAGTTTTTAGTTCTTCTCCATGGATTTTAATACCTACTCCGAATTTTTCTTTTGTTTCCTTTACTGCATTGAATAACATCGGGGAGAGGCTACAACCCTGTCTCACTCCCTTCCCAACCACTGCTTCCCTTTCATGTCTCTCGACTCTTATAACTGTCGTCTGGTTTCTGTACAAATTGTAAATAGCCTTTCGCTCCCTGCATTTTACCCCTGGCACCTTCAGAATTTGAAATAGAGTATTCCATTCAACATTGTCAAAAGCTTTCTCTAAGTCTACAAAGGCTAGAAATGTAGGTTTGCCTTTCCTTAATCTTTCTTCTAAGTAAGTCGTAAGGTCAGTATTGCCTCACGTGTTCCAACATTTCTGCGGAATCCAAACTGATCTTCCCCGAGGACAGATTCTACTAGTTTCTCCATTCGTCTGTCAAGAATTCGCGTTAGTATTTTGCAGCTGTGACTTATTAAACTGATAGTTCGGTAATTTTCACATCTGTGAAGATCTGCTTCCTTTGGAATTGGAATTACTATATTCTTCTTGAAGTCTGAGGGTACTTCGCCTGTCTTATAAATCTTGCTCACCAGATGGTAGAGTTTTGTCAGGACTGGCTCTCCCAAGGAAGTCAGTAGTTCCAATGGAATGTTGTCTACTACGGGGGCTATGTTTCGACTCAGGTCTTTCAGTGCTCTGTCAAACTCTTCACGCAGTACCGTATCTCCCATTTCATCTTCGGCTACATCCTCTTCCATTTCCATAATATTGTCCTCAAGTACATCGCCCTTGTATACTCCTTCCACCTTTCTGCTTTCCCTTTTTTGCTTAGAACTGAGTTTCCGCCTGAGCTCTTGATATTCATACAAGTGGCTCTCTTTTCTCCAAAGGTTTCTTTAATTTTCCTGTAGGCAGTATCTATCTTTCCCGTAGTGAGATAAGCCTCTACATCCTTACATCTGTCCGCTAGCCATCCCTGCTTAGCCATTTTGCACTTCCCGTAGATGTTATTTTTGAGACCTTTTTCCTGCTTCATTTACTGCATTTTTATATTTTCTCCTTTCATCAGTTTTCTTCTGTTACCCAAGGATTTCTACCAGCCCTACTTGATTCTCTGCTGCCTTCACTACTTCATCCCTCACAGCTACCCATTCTTCTTCTACTATATTTCTTTCCCCCATTCCTGTCAATCGTTCCCTTATGCTCTCCCTGAAACTCTGTACAACTTCTGGTTTAGTCAGTTTATCCAGGTCCCATCTCCTTAAATTCCCACCTTTTTGCTGTTTATTCAGTTTTAATCTACAGTTCATAACCAATAGATTGTGGTCAGAGACTACATCTGCACCTGGAAATGTCTTACAATTTAAAACTTGGTTCCTAAATCTCTGTCTTACCATTATATAATCTATCTGATATCTTCTAGTATCTCCAGGATTCTTCCATGTATACAACCTTCTATCATGATTCTTGAACCATGTGTTAGCTATGATAAGTTATGCTCAGTGCAAAATTCTACCTGGCGGCCTCCTCTTTCATTTCTTTCTCCCAATCCATATTCACCTACTATGTTTCCTTCTCTCCCTTTTCCTACTCTCGAATTCCAGTCCCCCATCACTATTAAATTTTCATCTCCCTTCACTACCTGAATAATTTCTTTTATTTGATCATACATTTCTTCAATTTCTTCATCATCTGCAGAGCTAGTTGGCATATAAACTTGTACTACTGTAGTAGGCATGGGCTTCGTGTCTATTTTGGCCACAATAATGTGTTCACTATGCTGTTTCTAGTAGCTTACCCGCACTCCTATTTTTTTATTCGTTATTAAACGTACTCCTGCATTACCCCTATTTGATTTTGTATTTATAACCCTGACCAAAAGTCTTGTTCATCCTGCCACCGAACTTCACTAATTCCCATTATATCTAACTTTAACCTATCCATTTCCGTTTTTAAATTTTCTAACCTACCTGCTCGATTAAGGGATCTGACATTCCACTCTCCGATCCGTAGAACGCCATTTTTCTTTCTCCTGATAACGACATCCTCTTGAGTAGTCCCCGCCCGGAGATCCGAATGGGGGACTACTTTACCTCCGGAATATTTTACCCAAGAGGACGCCATCATCATTTAACCATACAGTAAAGCTGCATGCCCTCGGGAAAAATTACGGCCGTAGTTTCTCCTTGCTTTCAGCCGTTCGCAGTACCAGCACAGCAGGGCCGTTTTGGTTAGTGTTACAAGACCAGATCAGTCACTCATCCAGACTGTTGCCCCTGCAACTACTGAAAAGACTGCTGCCCCTCTTCAGGAACCACATGTTTGTCTGGCCTCTCAACAGATAGCCCTCCGTTGTGGTTGCATCTATGGTACGGCTATCTGTATCGCTGAGGCACGCAAGCCTCCCCATCAACGGCAAGGTCTATGGTTCATGGGGGGGGTTCATTGTTTATATAAATGATATGCCCTCTAGGATTACGGATAACTAAAATATTTCTGTTTGCTGATGACACTAGCTTGGCAGTAAAGAATGTTGTGTGCAACATTGGCTCGGTTTCGAATAGTGCAGTACATGACCTAAGTCCATGGCTTGTAGAAAATATAGAAAATAAACTAACTCTAAATCACAGTAAGACTCAGTTTTTACAGTTTCTAACACACAAATCAATAAAACATGACGTTTTAATTTCACAAGATGGGCATATGATTAGCGAAACTGAACAGTTCAAATTTCTAGGTGTCCAGATAGATAGTAAGCTGTCGTGGAAAGCCCACGTTCAGGATCTTGTTCAAAGATTAATACTGCCATTTCTACTATTCGAACGGTATCGGAAGTGAGTGATCGTTCGACACGTAAATTAGTCTACTTTGCTTATTGTCATTCGCTATTGTCGTATGGTATTATATTTTAGGGTAACCTTTCTCACTCTAAAAGGATATTTTCGGCTCAGAAACGGGCGGTTCGGGCAATAAGTGGTGTTAGTTCACGAACCTTTTGTCGACCTCTGTTCACGAGTCTGTGTATTTTGACATTGGCCTCCCAATACGTATATTCCTTATTGTCGTTTCTTGTTACCAATATTAGTTTATTCATGAGAAAAAGCAGCTTTCACTCGGTTAACACTCGGCAGAAATCAGACCTGCATTTTGATCGGACTTCCTCAACTCTCGTGCAAAATGGTGTGCAGTATACCGCTGCATCCATTTTCAATAAGCTGCCACTCGAATTCAAAAATCTTAGCAGTAATCCACGCGCTTTCAAATCGAAACTGAAGAGTTTAGTCATGGGTCAATCCTTCTATTCTGTCGAGGAAATCCTTGAAAAATTAAGCTGAATTTTATTGTACTGCTGATAGCGTTTACTTAAACTGATGGACTGACTTTTTAAGATTCATGAACATTTATTTTTATCTGTTATTACGTTTATGTTGTAAGTTCATGTACTGAAACGTTCCATGACCTTGGAGATTTGCTCCTCAATTTGGTCCTACGGAACTTGACGAGTATATAAAATTAGTAAATGTTCCCAAACAACGACGAAATGTTTATGAATGACAGTGCGCCAGTCCCATGGCCATAATTGTTCGCTTTTGGTTTGAGCAACATTCTGGACAATTCGAACTTATCGTCTGGCCACCCAGATCCCTCGACATGAATCCCATCGAAAATTTGTGGAACATAATCGGGAGGCCAGTTCGTGCACAAAATCCTGAACCGGCAACACTTTCGCTAACAGGGACGGCTATAGAAGCAAAATGGCTCAATATTTTGGCAGGGGACTTCCAATGACTTGTTGAGTCTATGTCACGTCGAGCTGCGCGAAAGGAGGTCCGACACGACGTTAGGAAGTATCCTATGACATTTGCCACTTTAGTTTACGGTAGTAAGCTGTACAAGTTGTAAACAGCCTTGTATCACCTGTATGTTATCCGTGTTAGCTTCATAATTTTCAAGAGTGCATTCCAGTACACTATCAAAAGCTTTCTCTACATCTAGAAACGCTATAAAAGCAGGTTTACATTTTCTTCAACCTCTTTTCTAAGATTAGTCGTAGGGCCAGCATCACCTCGCGTGCTGCTACGTTTCTCCGGGATCCAAACTGACCTTCCCAGAGGTCGACTTCTACAAATCTGTCGAATTTATCCCATCAAGAACAATGTGTTGAATTTTTCCGGAAGGAAAACTTGGATCTAATCACTAATCTGGTCCGGTATTCTACAAGCTCGTACTTTATCACTAATCGACAGTGTGGAAGTGTGTCGAAGTCCTTCCGGAAGTGCCGGCCGAGTTGGCCGAGCGGTTCTAGGCGCTACAGTCTGGAACCACGCAACCGCTAAGGTCGCAGGTTCGTATCCTGCCTCGGGCATGGATGTGTGTGACGTCCTTAGGTTAGTTAGGTTTAAGTAACTCTAAATTCTAGGGTACAGATGACCTCAGTAGTTAAGTCCCATAGTGCTCAGAGCCATTTGAACCTTCCGGAAGTCAAGAACTGCGTTATCAACATATATCTCATGAACGAACTGATCGAGTTTAATTTTACAAGAGGTCTGCGTAATGATCTCATCTTCATTTTTATCAATTTTATGGTGGAAATTTTCGTCCTCCACATCCATCATAATACTTGAGTATAACATGTTCCATACACATGTTCCATACAACAGATTGACGTCAGCGATATAGCTTATAAATATGTGCAGCCGTCTAACAATTGTTCTTGAAAATGGGATGGCCTGGTTTTTTCCCCCTATTGTTTGGCACTCTTCGTTGCAGCAGCGACCTACGATAAACTAGAGTTAAAAGGGATGCAGGTTCTTCCTCATCGTCGGTGTAGAATGTCATAGCCGTCCCATTCGTTCCAGATCCCTTTCCACTGAGAAGAAATTTTAGTTGGTTTTCTATTCCGCATTCGCTTGTCTCAATATCTGCCATTTTGGCGTACGTGTAAATATTACCTCTGAGCTGTACAACATAATTCAACAACAAAACTGTCACAGAGAACTGCCGTTCTTGCAAAAAAAAAGCAGCCAATCTCCCGTAAAGCGCTGTCCAACAATCGCAATTAGTATTCTACTAAGGTTCCAAACGTATCACTTTATCCTCCAGGAGAGAGCGGTTGTATAACAGGTGTACAGTAAGAAAATGTCCCGATCGTACTGAAACCAGCGCAGCGCAATGAAAGTAAAAAAAAAAAGAAGAAATTATTACGGCACTTGCTCTGCTCTGGTTACGTTCCAAACTAGTTTCCGCGTGCAGTGATGCTTGTAAACCGTAGGTAGAACCAGCTGCATTAGACGGTGAATGCACACTGTGTCTCTCTGCCCTTCGTTATATCTCCCTCGCTCCCTCCTTCTCTCAATCTCATTCTTATTCTCTTTCTCTCCCGCTCTCTCTCTTTCTCTCCACGCTAACGATCAATGCAATTAAACACACACATTTATTGCAGTCGTATGAGTGTGCCGAGCTATTGCAGTACCCACTTTTCGCAGTGCAATTTGTAAGCCATACTAGACACATTCGATTGAAAACCTCCACATGTAGAAGCTCACAAGGGTAGATGATTATGCCGCCGCCGCAAAAGTAACTGAAACTGTATATTCCTGAATTGACTCAACCTTGTGACCATTCCCTTATTGCTTTAGTGCCTGAGAAAAACAGCTAATGGAGCTGCGTCCGTTTTACAAAACATAAAATACGACCATCTTTTTCCACTTATGATTAGACTGGATATGTAATAAAATTTAAAGAAGGTCACCGGCAAAACAATATTTTATACTGCGTGTAATGGCAGTAGATCTGATGCTCAAAAATTCATATGCTGAAAGCGGAAAGAATTTTCCGGTTAGAAAGTTTTGCGTCCCGATGCGTGGCACCCCTACCCATACACCGCTCAAAAATCAGCATTTAACTTCTCCAGAGCACCCTATAATGCAACGCCAGACTGACAAACGACTAGATAGAAGCCATTTATAAGGTTTCGTTCTTTAGCCGAGCGGTCTAAGGCGCTGCAGTCATGGACTGTGCGGCTTGTTCCGACGGAGGGTCGAGTCCTCCGTCGGGCATGTGTGTGTGTGTGTTCGTCCTTAGGATAATTTAGCTTAAGTAGTGTGTCAGCATAGGGACTGATGACCTTAGCAGTTAAGTCCCACAAGATTTCACACACATTTGACCGTTTTTGTTTCGTTCTTGTCACTTTGGTCAGTACGAGGAATTGTTTATCGCGGCGAATGGCCGTAATGTCGATGGATGTTTGAATGTATATACTTGTGTTTATTATTTATTTATTCATTATAGACCAATTTCTCGAACTGACAGTTTAATGAAGTGACTCGATAC
This sequence comes from Schistocerca gregaria, assembly GCF_023897955.1. NCBI lineage: Eukaryota > Metazoa > Arthropoda > Insecta > Orthoptera > Acrididae > Schistocerca > Schistocerca gregaria. The sequence continues at coordinate 668,181,324 of NC_064920.1, forward strand.
AACTGTCAGGGATTTGAACAACCGTATGTTGGCTGTCAGCTGTACAAATTTATTATTTATTTTCTACCTTGTTTCGGTCGTAGCGACCATCTTCACACGAAGAAGAAAAGCTGTACGTTATAGTGAACTCACTATTATTAAACAGAGTGCTGACTGTTTAATTATAGTGAACTCAATTTTGTGAGTATCGAAAGCATGGTATGTTATATGTGGTCCTGAAAACATTTTATGACTCTGATGGTTTTGAATTTACATACGAACTGGGGAAGCAAGTGATCAACCGTGTCGCCAGCGCCAGGTGCGCTGCCGAAATGAGCTTCTGAGGGCGCGTTTCCTGTTTCTCTTATGCTTTGACAACATTATCAGTTTTTCATTATCACTTTAAATTTGCTTTTCGCTGTGGAAATACACTCCTGGAAATTGAAATAAGAACACCGTGAATTCATTGTCCCAGGAAGGGGAAACTTTATTGACACATTCCTGGGGTCAGATACATCACATGATCACACTGACAGAACCACAGGCACATAGACACAGGCAACAGAGCATGCACAATGTCGGCACTAGTACAGTGTATATCCACCTTTCGCAGCAATGCAGGCTGCTATTCTCCCATGGAGACGATCGTAGAGGTGCTGGATGTAGTCCTGTGGAATGGCTTGCCATGCCATTTCCACATGGCGCCTCAGTTGGTCCAGCGTTCGTGCTGAACGTGCAGACCGCGTGAGACGACGCTTCATCCAGTCCCAAACATGCTCAATGGGGGACAGATCTGGAGATCTTGCTGGCCAGGGTAGTTGACTTACACCTTCTAGAGCACGTTGGGTGGCACGGGATACATGCGGACGTGCATTGTCCTGTTGGAACAGCAAGTTCCCTTGCCGGTCTAGGAATGGTAGAACGATGGGTTCGATGACGGTTTGGATGTACCGTGCATTATTCAGTGTCCCCTCGACAATCACCAGAGGTGTACGGCCAGTGTAGGAGATCGCTCCCCACACCATGATGCCGGGTGTTGGCCCTGTGTGGCTCGGTCGTATGCAGTCCTGATTGTGGCGCTCACCTGCACGGCGCCAAACACGCATACGACCATCATTGGCACCAAGGCAGAAGCGACTCTCATCGCTGAAGACGACACGTCTCCATTCGTCCCTCCATTCACGCCTGTCGCGACACCACTGGAGGCGGGCTGCACGATGTTGGGGCGTGAGCGGAAGACGGCCTAACGGTGTGCGGAACCGTAGCCCAGCTTCATGGAGACGGTTGCGAATGGTCCTCGCCGATACCCCAGGAGCAACAGTGTCCCTAATTTGCTGGGAAGTGGCGGTGCCGTCCCCTACGGCACTTCGTAGGATCCAACGGTCTTGGCGTGCATCCGTGCGTCGCTGCGGTCCGGTCCCAGGTCGACGGGAACGTGCACCTTCCGCCGACTACTGGCGACAACATCGATGTACTGTGGAGACCTCACGCCCCACGTGTTGAGCAATTCGACGGTACGTCCACCCGGCCTCCCGCATGCCCACTATAAGCCCTCGCTCAAAGTCCGTCAACTGCACATACGGTTCACGTCCACGCTGTCGCGGCATGCTACCAGTGTTAAAGACTGCGATGAAGCTCCGTATGCCACGGCAAACTGGCTGACACTGACGGCGGCGGTGCACAAATGCTGCGCAGCTAGCGCCATTCGACGGCCAACACCGCGGTTCCTGGTGTGTCTGCTGTTCCGTGCGTGTGATCATTGCTCGTACAGCCCTCTCGCAGTGTCCGGAGCAAGTATGGTGGGTCTGACACACCGGTGTCAATGTGTTCTTTTTTCCATTTCCAGGAGTGTAGTATACCCTGCCCCCACGAGCAGCTACGACGGCGGTCCGCGCCCGCAGCCATTGCGACTCCTCGGGCAGGCCACTCTCGCCTGAGGTACGAATTTGTGTATGAGGTACTTCGAGGAGGAAGCCCTGGCGTCATCCAAATGGAATGCTTTTTCAGTTACGTGTCATCCAAATGAAATGTTTTCCCGTTATTTAGATGACGCGTTCGTCATCTGACCGCATGCAATGGACAAACTCCTTGACTTCCTTACACATTTGAACTCCATACAACTCAACATCAAATTCACTACGGAGACCGAAGCAGAAGCTGATGGCACGCTGGGCCACAGTGTATATCGAAATAAAAACACACACTGAACTGTATTTGCAAGCAGAGAGCTCCCACTACTCTTCGCAGGGGAATGGTATAGCAAAAACACTAGTAAACAGGGCGCGCATCATTTCAGACCCAGAAAGTCTGCCCCAGGAGCTGGAACACCTCCGAACTGTATTCCGAAAAAACGGATACCCAGAATCTACCTCTACATCTACATTTATTCTCCGCAAGCCACCCAACGGTGTGTGGTGGAGGGCACTTTACGTGCCACTGTCATTACCTCTCTTTTCTGTTCCAGTCGGGTATGGTTCGCGGGAAGAACGACTGTCTGAAAGCCTCCGTGCGCGCTCGAATCTCTCTAATTTTACATTCGTAATCTCCTCGGGAGGTATAAGTAGGGGGAAGCAATATATTCGATACCTCATCCAGAAACGCACCCTCTCGAAAACTGGACAGCGAGCTACACCGCGATGCAGAGCGCCTCTCTTGCAGAGTCTGCCACTTGAGTTTGCTAAACATCTCCGTAACGCTATCACGCTTACCAAATAACCCTGTGACGGAACGCACCGCTCTTCTTTGGATCTTCTCTATCTCCTCCGTCAACCCGATCTGGTACGGATCCCACACTGATGAGCAATACTCAAGTATAGGCCGAACGAGTGTTTTGTAAGCCACCTCCTTTGTTCATGGACTACATTTTCTAAGGACTCTCCCAATGAATCTCAACCTGATACCATCCTTACCAACAATCAATTTTATATGATCATTCCATTTCAAATCGTTCCGCACGCATACTCCCAGATATTTTACGGAAGTAGCTGCTACCAGTGTTTGTTCCGCTATCATATAATCATACAATAAAGGATCCTTCTTTCTATGTATTCGCAATACATTACATTTGTCTATGTTAAGGGTCAGTTGCCACTCCCTGCACCAAGTGCCTATCCGCTGCAGATCTTCCTGCATTTCGCTACAATTTTCTAATGCTGCAACTTCTCTGTATACTACAGCATCATCCGCGAAAAGCCGCATGGAACTTCCGACACTATCTACTAGGTCATTTATATATGTTGTGAAAAGCAATGGTCCCATAACACTCCCCTGTGGCACGCCTGAGGTTACTTTAACGTCTGTAGACGTCTCTCCATTGATAACAACATGCTGTGTTCTGTTTGCTAAAAACTCTTCAATCCAGCCACACAGCTGGTCTGATATTCCGTAGGCTCTTACTTTGTTAATCAGACGACAGTGCGGAACTGTATAGAACGCCTTCCGGAAGTCAAGGAAAATAGCATCTACCTGGGAGCCAGTATCTAATATTTTCTGGGTCTCATGAACAAATAAAGCGAGTTGGGTCTCACACGATCGCTGTATCCGGAATCCATGTTGATTCCTACAGAGTAGATTCTGGGTTTCCAAAAACGACATGATACTCGAGCAAAATCATGCTCTAATATTCTACAACAGATCGACGTCAGAGATATAGGTCTATAGTTTTGCGCATCTGCTCGACGACCCTTCTTGAAGACTGGGACTACCTGTGTTCTTTTCCAATCATTTGGAACCTTCCGTTCCTCTAGAGCCTTGTGGTACACGGCTGTTAGAAGGGGGGGGGGGGGGGGGGGGGGGGAGCAAGTTCTTTCGCGTACTCTGTGTAGAAACGAATTGGTATCCCGTCAGGTGCAGTGGACGTTCTTCTGTTGAGTGATTCCAGTTGCTTTTCTATTCCTTGGACACTTATTTCGATGGCAAATTAGGCGCGTTCTCAGTCTCACCACAAATACAGTCTATGGAGACATAAGAAGCTACGGAGGAAGAGGTAGCCACTGCCTTTACACCGTACACTGGCGCACTATAGGGAAAAATAGGAGGCATACTGAAGAAGCGCCGAGAAAAACCGTCTTTCGTGCGCCCAATATAACACGAGCATTGTAGGAAAGTGTCAACCATGACCTCGGTTTGTGGAATACGGCGTATACCAGATTCCGTGTGAATAGGGAAGACATACAAGGTGGTCCATTGATAGTGACCGGGCCAAATATCTCACGAATTAAGCATCAAACGAAAAAACTACAAAAACGAAACTCGTCTAGGTTGAAGGGGGGAACCAGATGGTGCTACAGTTGGCCCGCTAGATGGCGCTGCCATAGGTCAAACGGATATCAACTGCGTTTTTTAAATAGGAACCCCCATTTTTATTACATTTTTGTGTACTACGTAAAGAAATACGAATGTTTTAGTTGGACCACTTTTTTCGCCTTGTGATAGACGGCGCTGTAATAGTCACAAACGTATAAGTACGTGGTATCACGTAACATTCCGCCAGTGCATTACCCGTGTTAAAATGGACCGTTTACCAATTGCGGAAAAGGTCGATATCGTGTTGGTGTATGGCTACTGTGATCAAAATGCCCTACGGGCGTGTGCTATGTATGCTGCTCGGTATCCTGGACGACATCATCCAAGTGTCAGGACCGTTCGCCGGATAGTTAAGTTATTTAAGGAAACAGGAAGTGTTCAGACACATGTGAAACGTCAACCACGACCTGCAACAAATGATGATGCCTAAGTAGGTGTTTTTGCTGCTGTCGCGGCCAATCCGCACATCAGTAGCAGACAAATTGCGCGAGAATCGGGAATCTCTAAAAAGTCGGCGTCGAGAATGCTACATCAACATCGATTGCACCTGTACCATATTTCTACGCACCAGGAATTGCATGGCGACGACTTTGAACGTCGTGTACAGTTCTGCCAATGGGCACAAGAGAAATTACGGGACGATGTCACATTTTTTGCACACGTTCTATTTAGCGACGAAGCGTCATTCACCGACACCGGTAACGTAAACCGGCATAATATGCACTATTGGGCAACGGAAAATCCACGATGGCTGCGACAAGTGGAACATCAGCGACCATGGCGGGTTAATGTATGGTGCGGCATTATGGGAGGAAGGATAGTTGGCCCCCATTTTATGGATGGTAATCTAAATGGTGCAATGTATGCTGATTTCCTACGTAATGTTCTACCGATGTTACTACAAGATGTTTCACTGCATGACAGAACGGCGATGTACTTCCAACATGATGGATGTCCGGCACATAGCTCGCGTGCGGTTGAATCGGTATTGAATAGCATATTTCATGACAGGTGGATTGGTAGTCGAAACACCATACAATGGCCCGCACGTTCACCGGATCTGACGTCCCCGGATTTCTTTCTGTGGGGAAAGTTGAAGGATATGTGGTATCGTGATCCACCGACAACGCCTGACAACATTCGTCAGCGCATTTTGAATGCATGTGCGAACATTACGGAAGGTGAACTACTCGCTGTTGAGAGGAACGTCGTTACACGTATTGCCAAATGCACTGAGGCTGAAGGACATCATTTTGAGCATTTATTGCATTAATGTGGTATTTACAGGTAATCATGCTGTAACAGCATGCTTTCTCAGAAATGATAAGTTTCGCAAAGGTACATGTATCATTGGAACAACCGAAATAAAATGTTCAAACGTACCTACATTCTGTATTTTAATTTAAGAAACCTACCTGTTACCAAGTGGTCGTCTGAAATTGTGAGTCATATGTTTGTGCTACAGTCTGGAACCGCGCGACCGCTACGGTCGCAGGTTCGAATCCTCCCTCGGGCATGGATGTGTGTGATGTCCTTAGGTTAGTTACGTTTAAGTAGTTCTACGTTTTAGGGGACTGATGACCCCAGGTGTTAAGTCCCATACTGCTCAGAGTTATTTGAACCATTTGCCATATGTTTGTGACTATTACAGCGCCATCTATCACAAAGCTAAAAAAGTGATCCAACTAAAACAGTCATATTTATTTACGTACTACACAAATATGTAATAAGAAATGGGGGTTCCTATTTTGAAAAACGCAGTTGATATCCGTTTGACCGCTGGATGCGCCATCTAGCGGGCCAACCATAGCGCCATCTGGTTTCCCCCTTCAAGCTAGACAAGTTTCGTTCTTTGTAGATTTTTCGTTTGACGCTTATTTCGTGATATATTTGGTCCGGTCACGATCAATGGACCACCCTGTATATTGGACAGACGTGCGCACCGTCGAAGATCGTTGCCGATAACAACCGAAGTTGCGCTGTAATCTTAGCAAGGTTTGGCAGCCAGCACTGTTTAATTAAGAATACTGTCAGCAAACAAATCGATCTAGCGACCAGGCGGACAGAGAACTTACATCAACGTCATTACAGACGGCGACGCCACGAGCCCCAGACCGCGGACGGAGCTGCTCGTCGGGGCACGGAATATTAGTCGGCCACGAGCCTTCATGACCTCAGTTCGTCAGCGCACGTAACGATTGTGAGATGTTTGATCGCCGAAATATTGAGCCTGTTCGTCATAATGAACCAGTAGTACATCAGTGTACTGTTTGATTAAACTTAACTTTCCATTTCTAGACTGTCGTGTCCGTATTTGGGCACTTGGAATATCCCAACGTATCTCTGAACCTGGGAGCGATCTGCGTGCTTTGCGAACGTGATCTTTTATATAAGGGGGAATCAGAAGTTTCTGTTTGACGGCGTTGCTGCACCGTATGTACCACGTCGTGCGACTCCGATGAGAGCATATAAGCAGCGACAAGGGGCATTCGTGTCTTTCCGACGCGCGTACGGTGAATGGGAAAACATGAACTATGGCCACGTTATTGCCAAACGCGTCCAAACAGGACCAACGTGCCGTTATTCTTTTCTTGGCAGCCGAAGTATAAACACATCCGTCGGAGAAAGAAGAATGTGTGTGAAGCAACATGTCTGTCGAAAATCATCGTTGTTGAATAGTACACCAAAGGATGCTGCTCCATCGTGGGTAAGCACGTCCCCAACATGCCATTGTCCTAACGCAGAAGTTACGCCAGTTCAAGAGGGGACACTCGAAAACCCGCCTTATAGTCCTTTCCTGTCACCATGCGACTATGGCGCCTTAGATAAGGCATTGAAGGGACGACGATTCCTGTCAGACGACAGATGAGGATATGGTGTAGGCAGTAACTGACCTCTTCACGCAGCAGGGCACGATGTTTTACCAAACGGGTGTCTTCAACCAGTGCTTCAGTGGTCTGATTGCCTCAGTGCTCACGACGATTTTGCCTGATTGCCATATCGATTCTATCAGAATGAGCAAGTGCTCTACCCACGAAAGGCAAAGGTCCCGAGTTCGAGTCTCGGTCCGGCACACAGTTTTAATTTGCCAGGAAATTTCATATCAGCGCACGCTCCGCTGCAGAGTGAAAAAATCCCTCTGAAAACATCCCCCAGGCTGTGGCTAAGCCATGTCTGCGCAATATCCTTTCTTTCAGGAGTGCTAGTTCTGCAAGGTTCGCAGGAGAGCTTCTGTAAAGTTTGGAAGGTAGGAGACGAGGTACTGGCAGAAGTAAAGCTGGGAGGACGAGGCGTGAGTCGTGCTTGGGTAGCTCAGATTGTAGTCGGCACGGTAACACAGCGTGTTCGGTCAGAGGGCTAGCTGTCCTCTGTAATAAAAAAAAACTGAGTGAATGGATCAATAATGAACTTCAATGGGCGTCAGGGGACGTCCGCCACGAACAATTGCAACGAACTAAAACGAACAACATGAGGTTGTCGGCACAGTAGCTCAGCGTGTTCGGTCAGATGGTTTAGCTACTCTCTGTAATAAAAAAACTGAGTGAAAGGATCAAGAACAACCTGAACGAGTGTCATCTGACGTCCGCCATGAACAAAGTCAACGAACAATATAGAACAAAACAAGATTTTAAAAAAGATGGTAGAGCACTTGCCCGCGAATGGCAAAGTCCCGAGTTCGAGTCTCGGTCCGGCACACAGTTTTAATCTGCTAGGAAGTTTCATACCGATTCTAGACTGAACGGTGTTCGAACGAAACTTTTTGATCACACCTTACACAATTTCCCGGAACAGGTCACCATTGATACCATCCTGCCGAATGCTCCATGCGGTACTTTTGCTCTGCGAAAATCTTGAACAATTCTTCGTGGGATGCACTTCATTGCAGCAAGAGTCTCTGCACATGTGACGCCTCTAACACGTCTTTCGACTTACATGTTTTTATAATGATTTGGTTGCGTCAAGTGACTCGTGAATCCTTGTTTCCAATAATGGAAAAATATGTCTTTATCGGAGTGGAAAATATTGATTTTGTTTAAATTGCAGTTCCATTCCCCTTTGGGAGTCGGCTGTGAATACCTACTTCCGTTTTTCAACTATAACTATGTACTTTACTGAGCAGACGTTGGAATATAATGGAAGTAACAAATTATAATTCTTCGAGGAAGTGTTTGTTAGAATGTGTGAATTGGTTCATAATTTTTTCAGATAGTCGTTGATTATGCGATCTGCAGGCGCCGATGAAGAGCTAATGTGTATTCGACGATCTTGATCGTTCTCTGCATAATCCTTCTCTGCTAGCCGCTATTTTTGTCGACATACTTCTAGTACCACACTAAATGCTTCTTCGTCTGAATAATGCAATTCTGAATGAGTAAAATGAGCACGTTAAAAACCACGACAGAAATCTTTGACGAAGAAACTGTAACAAGATACAGCACTAGCAGTGCAAGTTCAAGTTTTAATGTCTGGTGTTAACAGTTCCCTAATGCCTCGTTTGAGCTGCCTTGAGTTGGCGTTGTATTGTACGATGATGATTTGAAAAGCTTTCGGAATCACCAAGAGAAGTCAGCGTTAGGGCAACGAGCCGTTCACGTGATAATACCTATAAACACGTGCCACCTCAGTGCTCTTGGAAGAGAGCTGTAGCGGTGACGTGGCTCTGTTGTTGTTCCCACGTAGTGATTTGCGTAGACGGAAAAAATCGAGATTCGAGTGATTAAGTACTTCGTAAAGAAATATATGAAAGCAAAGGGCATTCTTGCCGATTTCTGTAATACACTGGGGGACTCTGCTCCTTCATATTCAACTGTTGCCAAGTGGACAACTAGATTTAAAGGTGGTCGGGAGAACTTAGATTATGACTCGCGCAGTGGTCGGCCAAGATGTATCACTACTCCAGAAATCATTGCAAACGTGCACAAGATGGTCGTGGAGGATCGCCAACTGAAAGTGCGTGAAACTTCTCACGCTTGCCAGATGTCATCTGAAAGGGCATATCACATTTTTACTGAAGAATTGGAAATGAAAAAATTATTTGCAAGATGGGTGCCGCGCCTCTTGACGCTGGATCAAAAACGTATTAGAATGGACATATCGGAACAATGTTTGGCCCATTTTAGAGAAACGAACAAGATTTTTTGCGCCGGTTCGTGACCATAGATGAAATCTGGGTGCGCTTCTATACCCCAGAGACAAAACAACAGTCAAAGCAGTGGAAACATGCTGATTCTCCGCCACCAAAGAAAGCAAAGACAATACCTTCGGCGGGAAAGGTCATGGTATCAGTGTTCTGTTTGTAGATTATCTCCCCAATTCGCAAACAATTACTGGAGAATACTATGCTAACCTTATGGACAAACTGCAACGAAAGATATGCGAAAAAAGGCCAGGTTTAGCAAGGAAGAAATTCATCTTCCATGAAGACAATGCGCTCCCGCACACATGTGCCGCCACCATGGCAAAATTACACGAAATGAGATATGAACTGTTGACACATCTGTGTAAGGCAGGGCCGGCCAGAAATTCTGCACGCGTACGGTGCTCCGGCACGTGAGCGACTTCCGGGTCACAGTGTCCACGCCGCAGCCGTCAGCGTTCATGTAGTGCACGTTTCTACGCACAGATGTCGCTTTATCCACTTTCTGGGATATTCTGTACCGGCCCATTCTAGTAAAGATGGGTCGAACTCGTTCATTGCCGTGAACTACTTCATTCATTTCACTCTTTGCCGTGAAGCGTTCAAATGAAGTAGTTCATTCATGAAGTACGGAAGCCTGGCGAATTTGCCCAGTTCGCCGCTCAGCCGCGGCTACGCTCCTTCGCCTCGCTCGTACAATAAAGCTTCATAATACTTCATAATTTTACCAACAGATGGCCAACTATGCAGTAACGTGCACGCGACGTTTTACGCTCTTAGAGCGTCTGAGCTTACTTAAATAGAGCATGGTCGAAGGGGACAAAGGAAAGATAAACAGAGAAGCCTGTCACGTATAAAGAAGGTATTTCATTTAATCTTGCTCGACATTTTCTCATGAAGCGCCCAAAAAAGTCTTTATCTGCCAAGTGAAACATTATTGTTGTATTCATGGACTGAAAACTAGGGCTACCAACAAAATGCAGTCCAATTTCATGTTCCTTTTAAAATTTAATCCAAAATAGAGTGAGTATGTTTACTACTGTCACAAAGTCTATATATCTACGTTAAGTAATTATTCAGAAGTTTTCCTGTAGATTTTATTTTTGTTGAGAATAATATAACCCTCCAGATTCAAAACGTAAACTGCCGCCTGTAGTCATTGGTACGATTTCAGGTAAAATCCCTCTTTCAGTGTCATCAACAAAACTTTTATTTTCATGTTGGCTGTGCGTGCTCACACAGCCAGCCTCTTCGTTTGTATCTGTAATATTAATTTGTCCGAAAGCGCTGCCAACGGTAGGCACCCGGTAGACGCGAAGTATAACTGAACTACACAAAGAGTCACCACGGGTAATGATGTCAGCACTGCAGGAGGCAGATGACGCTGCCTTCCCCTCGCCCCTCACCTCCACCACCCCTCGCAAACCTATAGTTTCCCACAAACGCCGCGCGATTCGTCGACAGGCAGTAGAGGGACTGAAGTGAACGAGAGGAGGAGTGACGTAGCGCCGATGTAATGGGATGAGGGAGAGGGGAAGATAGTGAGTGAACTAGAAGAAAGTGTGGAGTGTGTTATCTGTGAAGAGTTTGAAGTACCACTTCACCGGAGTGAAGCGTTCATTTGAACGACTCATTCACGAGCTCCCCATCACTACATTCTAGTGCTCTTTCCACAGCTTGCAATCATGTCAGGTGTTGGATTTGCCTGACACCTTACACCAGGGCCGGCCAAACGCTGCAAAGTGTGCAGACGTGCGGAAGTGCTGCACATGTGCGCACGTGTGCGACAGGGAGCGACAGGGAAAGGTATTTCGCGTATTAAACATTTAAAATACTGTCACAGTCTACTCATTGAGACATCTACTTTCATGTTAACAGTTTAACCCAGTAAGACATGTAATACCGTGGGTTTTTATTAAGGAAGCTTGCCTGACGGTAGGTAAATATGCGTAATGTTTTTGAGCTAGTATTTAATAAAGAGAGCACTTAACGACTTCCAACGAACCTCATTCATAATTGCAAATAACATTAAACTAATGCAAGGTTTCCTATAACTTTCTCGGTGCCCTCAGATACACCCACATAATTTCTGTCTCACAGACCTCTGAACAGAATGATGACTGCAGACCTCTCGATGGACACCTGTTATTTCAATACCATTATTGCTATATCTTTCATCAGTTCCATCTGAAATCTGTATAATAACCGACAGTTAGATGAATGTTATGTTTTAACGACTTCAGCTGAGCGTAGCCCTTCACACATTAAAAAAAATACAAAAAAAAAGAAAAAACGTAAGTATAAATTGAAACAATCGGTTTAATCACCAATTTTCCTCTTGCTTGTACCACATAAACAGGGAAGTGGAGCCGACGCCGTTCATTTAGGACACATGTCTCATAACAGATGTGGCTGTCGCTCCCTGTCGCACACGTGCGCACATGTGCAGCACCTCCGCACGTCTGCACACTGTGCAGCGTTTGGCCGGGCCTGGTGTAAGGTGTCAGGCAAATCCAACACCTTCCATGAAAACCCTGACATGATAGCAAATCCGGCAGTATGTCACATAGCTCCGAATAAATCCTGACATTAAATTAACCAAAGTAATACGATCAACGAGTGAGCAAATGGAATACCACAGACTAACACAAGAAAGCCTAAATGCATGTCATACCTTCCCATCATTAAACAGATGCAGTTCCGAGGGGAGAAACGAGAACAGAAGCCGAGAGCAGAACTGTGCTAAGCAAGAAGGCCGTACGATAAGGGACGGACACCCACAAAGCCTGCCGAACACTAGGACCACCCCCCAGCCCATGTTAAAAGATAGAGCCCTCCAGAAGAACAGTATAGATCTTACGATAACACTAAAAGGCCCACACCAGCTGCAAGTTTTAGCGTGAGACTTTTTCGAGTCTCTGTTACGTAGCAAACATTAAAAACATTGCCCCACCAAGAAAAGCATAACGTTTCTCATTGGATAGACAGAATTTTTGTAGGCGGAGCTTTAGGTTAACATTGAGACCCTGATTGGTCAGATGAAAACACAGCCAGATAGCTTTTTTTAAACCAACTTCGGTAAATTGTAATAAGGAGAAGTTAGGAGAGAGCTGCTTCCGAGACGGCGAGGTGCGTGGAGCTGCGCCGCCCGCCGCCCCCCGACTCTGCCTAAACACCGACGAAGTAATGAACGCACGCGATTCCGCATTTTTGAAGACATAAAGCTTCACTCAGAACTGCAGAAGTCTCATCTGTTACACCCCCGTTTTGCGTAATACTAGTGTTGATCGCCAAGTAAAGCTCATGGTATTCACATTTGCTACGTAAGTTAAAATCTGAAACATGATGATTTTTCTGTTATGTAGTTATTGAGAAGCCACATCAGCCACTATAATTTACGAAAAGTTAGATAAGTAGTTAAAGATAATTGAGGGTCACTGTAGACCATTTTGATAGTTTTCTCTTTTATGAAACTTAACTTAAATCTATATTATAGATGTGATATGGCATATGTCATTGTTCTATCCATTGTAGAACCTGGAGACCCATTCAGGGAATATTCGTTCACATTTTTGTTGAACGCAGTTGGTTTTTATCATCCTATATTAAAATATTTCCTTTTATCAAAAGCGCAATTTATAAACAATGTTTTGTGAGTAGAATAAAATTTCCAATGGTAAACTTAACTGCTTTTTCGACGTTATTTTAACATCTAACTAAAAATAGGAAAGCCTTGAACACCTTCCACTAAATTTAGTTAGTATTAAGATTCTTTCACAGGGAGTGCAGTGGAGCTGACACTGAAATCATTAAGTACTTGATTATATCATCGCTAGTCCCACTGAACTCTTCTGAACTCTACATGTCATGTGTGGTCTGGCGTCTCCTTACCAGCAACAGGTCCCAGGTACAAAATAGTCAATTCCCTAAAAAACACGTGTGATTTCACTCCAGGCAAATGCCGGGATGGTTCCTCTGAAAGGGCACGGCCAACTTTCTTCCCTAATCCGATGAGACCGATGACCACGCTGTCTGGTCTCCTTCCCCAAACCAACCAACCAACCTAAAAAACACGCTCAGAGCGTCGCTGCGCGAAGGTGGTAGGAAGACGCGACTTAGAACAGACACCACGCAGAATGTTAGACCTGCCTTATTCATCTGATATGGCTCCATCAGACTTCCATCTTTTCCCAAGACTGAAAATTTTCTTGGTGGACGAATATTCACTTCAGACGAAGACTTGATAGCCAGAGTTGACAAATATTTTGCAGGCCTGGAGGAAACTCATTTTCGAGATGGGATCAAGGCACTGGAACATCGTTGGACCAAGTGCATTAATCTACAAGCAGACTACAATGAAAAATTTAAAAAAAGGTTCAGTGATGTAAGTACCTTTTACTCTGCTTCGCAGCGAGAGCTTTTCAAACCACTCTCGTATATTGCCAGGAAGAGTTTTTTAATATGTTGAATCAGCGTAAAATACTGGAAACCTATTCAGAGAAGATATGTTGAGTTTTCCATCTTTATTCAAAGATAATAATTTTGACTACATTGCCACCTGAGATGTGGAGTTTGTTTTGGGGTCTGCCGCCAGATACGATACACAGCTGTATACTGTTCAGCCAGAACGTTTTGACCACCTAACGATATAAACCGGTCCAGGCGATAGCAGCGTCACCTGGCGAGGAATGGCTGCTAGTCAGACACGCGCACGGTGCATGTAGTGTCCGTGTGTAGAAAGGGGAAGGAGCGCGGTCTATTTGAATTTGATGGAAGGCAGATTGTCATGGCCAGGAGACTCAACACGAGCATTTCGGAAACTGCACGACTTGTCGGGTGTTCGAGGAGTGCTGTGGTGAGTGTCTTCAACATGTGGCGAACCCAAGGTGATACTACGTCCATACATCGTAGTGTTGGGCGGCCACTCATTGCAGACGTCATAGGCTGAGCAGACTGGTAAAACAGGACAGGTGGCGAACTGTGGTGGAACTAACATCAGACTTTAATGCTGGGCAGAGTACAAGTGTGCCGGAACACACAGTACACCGATCATTCCTAACGAGGGGCCTCCACAGCCACGACATCGGCAACTACAACTGAAATGGGCACGTGACCATCGGCACTGGCAGAGCATTACATAGTCTGATGAATCCTGAGACCTCCTTCATCATGCCGAAGGGAGGGTGCGAATCTGTCGTCTTCCAGGAGAACAGCTCCTTGACACTTGCACTGAGGGACGGAGACAAGCTGGCGGCGGCTCCGTTATGCTCTGGGGAACATCCATGTAGGCATCCATGGGTCCAGTGGAGCTCGTGCAAGGAACCATGACGGCCCATTTGTATTGTACGCCGGTTGCAGAACACGTACACCCCTGCATGACTATCATGTTTCCAGACGGCAGTGGCATTTTTCAGCAACATAATGCGCAATGTCACAAGGCCAGGAGTGTGATGGAGTGGTTGGAGGAAAGCAGTGGCGAGTTCTAATTGATGTGCTGGCCTCCCAACTCGCCAGACCTGAACCCGACCGAACACATCTGGGATGTGATTGAACGTGGCGTCTGAGCTCATCGCCCCCCTCCAAGGCGTTTACAGTAGTTAGGTGACGTGTGTGCAGAATTTGTGCTGACCCCTTCCCGCGACCTGCCAAAGCCTCATTGCTTCCATACCACGACCCATCGCCGCTGTTATCAGTGGCAAAAGTGGACGTATCGGCTATCAAGTAGGTGGTAATAATGTTCTGGCTGATCAGTGCATACAGAGAGGGCGAAACACTGAGGGTCAGTTTCTAGCGTGACGCCACATGGTTATGGTTAGTCGTCGAAGGCGGCACACCGAAGAGGTACCACACTGTGCATCTGCCGTAAGTCATGCTGACAGTCCCACTCAGCGGCCATAGTTATTCTCTGACGCCACTGAGGGCGCTGATTACAGGAACTTCATCCTGCTTTTACAAACGAACCTTCATGCGCCAATAGCAAATAGATGCAAAAGCAGAGCTTCATTCGACCAGTTGCCACCACTTGTGACTGGTTGTCATGAGTTGCTCCAGTCACCGCACGATGTCGCAGTAACCGACGAGTATCACAGTGTATCCCAGAACTTAGGTTTGTCACTGAGGGGAGTTAGGTTTAGACCAATGTTCAGAACTTTAAGATGAGTGACACGCCTTCTAATCATCACCACCATAAATCTGGGTATTTGTGCATATTCTTTTAACAAATGATTGTTAGTTGTTACTTATTGTATTGCCAAAATTGTATTTGTTATAGTTCTAATGTGCCCTGTGACGAGAGAGCTGTTTTACGCAAGTACAATATCTCAACACAGCTGCTTTACGCAAGTACAATATCTCAACACAGCAACTGCTTCCCGTGATAGGATGTCTCTTCTTTGTACCTTAATGTTGGGCGCCAAGGTCATTTGGTGAATACAACAGTTTTCTCAATTTCCCAACAATTTCCTAGCAGTGTATAAGGGGTAGTCGAATGAAAACGAGATAGATGAGAAAAAGTAAATAAACTATTTACTATTTCAAAAAGTAATTGCTAGAACCGTTAAACGTTTATGCCACTGTGAGAAATGGCGATCAATACCTTCAATGAAAAATGTTTCCGGTTGTCTACGAAACCATGATTGTACCCAGGTATGCACCTCTTCGCCCGAAGCAAATTGACGGCCATGAATGCCTTTCTTCAGGGCTCCAAAAGTATGGAAACCGTATGGGAAGTGGTAGAGATTGTATGGAGGATGTGCATAGTCGAAACAGTCGGCAGCATGTGAGCGGGCATTATCCCAGCAGAATGATCCCTTCCGTTAAAATTACTGAGCGTTTGGACTTATGGTGCGCTTCAATTTTTGCAACCTGTCCACGTACCACTGTACGTGAACACCTGACGCTGCGTTCCAAAAATTCAATGGGCAGCGGGCGCTTGCAGTCAAATGAAAAAGCCATCATGACTTTCCCAGAACAGGCATACTACGCTGCAGAAGTTTCGCTGGGAAGCCCCTAAACATCTTCTACACAGTCCCGATCTACACTACTGTCTATTGAAATTGCTACACCACGAAGATGACGTGCTACAGACGCGAAATTTAACCGACAGGAAGAAGATGCTGTGATATGCAAATGATTAGCTTTTCAGAGCATTCACACAAGGTTGGCTCCAGTGGCGACACTTACAACAAACTGACATGAGGAAAGTTTCCTACCGATTTCTCATACATAAACAGCAGTTGACCGGCGTTGCCTGGTGAAACGTTGTTGTGATGCCTCGTGTAAGGGGGAGAAATGCGTACCATCACGTTTCCGACTTTGATAAAGGTCGGATTGTAACCTATCGCGATTGCGGTTTATCGTATCGCGACATTGCTGCTCGCGTTGGTCGAGATCCAATAACTGTTAGCAGAATATGGAATCGGTGGGTTCAGGAGGGTAATGCGGAACGCCGTGCTGGATCCCAACGGCCTCGTATCACTAGTAGTCGGGATGACAGGCATCGTATCCGCATGGCTGTAACGGATCGTGCAGCCACGTCTCGATCCCTGAGTCAACACATGGGGACGTTTGCAAGACAACAACCATCTGCACGAACAGTTCGCCGAGGTTTGCAGCAGCATGGACTATCAGCTCGGAGATTATGGCTGCGGTTACCCTTGACGCTGCATCACAGACAGGAGAGCCTGCGATGGTGTACTCAACGCCGAACCTGGGTGCATGAATGGCAAAACGTCATTTTTTTTTAAATGAATCCAGGTTTCTGTTTACAGCATCATGATGGTCGCACCCGTGTTTGGCGACATCGCGGTGAACGAACATTGGAAGCGTGTATTCGTCATCGCGATACTGGCGTATCACCCAGCGTGGTGGTATGAGGCGCCATTTGTTACACGTCTCGGTCACCTCTTGTTCGCATAGACGGCACTTACAACAGTGGGCGTTACATTTCAGATGTGTTACGACCCCTGGCTCTACCCTTCATTCGATCCCTGCGAAACCCTACATTTCAGCAGGATAATGCACGACCTCATGTTGCAGGGCCTGTACGGGCCTTTCTGGATACAGAAAATGCTCGACTGCTGCCCTGGACATCACATTCTCCAGATCTCTCACCAACTGAAAACGTCTGGACGATGGTGGCTGAGCAACTGGCTCGTCACAATACGCCAGTCACTATTCTTGATGACCTGTGGTATCGTGTTGAAGCTGTATGGGCAGCTGTATCTGTACACGCCATCCAAGCTCTGTTTGACTCAATGCCCAGGCGTATCAAGGCCGTTATTACGGCCAGAGGTGGTTGTTCTGGGTACTGATTTCTCAGGATCTATGCACCTAAATTGCGTGCAAATGTAATCACATGTCAGTTCTAGTATAATATATTTTTCCAATGAATACCCGTTTATCATCTGCATTTCTTCTTGGTGTAGCAATTTTAATGGCCAATAGTGTATTCCCATACAACTTCCAAATTTCTGTAGCGATGAAGAAAGAAATTCGTAGCCGGCGATTTGCTTAGGAAGAGGAAGTGCACGCCTGGAAACAACCATTCTCTCTCTCTCTCTCTCTCTCTCTCTCTCTCTCTCTCTCTGTCTATTCGTTTAGTCGGTCCCGACTCTTCGTGACCCCCTGAACCAAATCACGCCACTTTTTGCTGTCTTGCACTTTCTGCCGTAGACCTCCCAGGTTGGAACACATTGCTCCTGTGATGCCATCCTTTAACGTCCTCTTCTTCTAGTTCCTTCAATCTTACCCAGCATTAATGTTTTTTTCCTGCGAGGCATGCCTTCGCATTGTGTGTCCGATGTAGGTCAGCTTTTGTTTTAACATTAGACCTTCCATGGAAAAATCTGGTTTTATTTGCTCCAATATTGATCTGTTGGTTCTCTTTGCACTCCATGGAACTCTAAGAAGTTTCCTCCAACAACACAATTCGAAGGAGTCAATTCTTCGTCGTTCAGCCTTTCTAATGGTCCAGGTCTCACATCCATAAATCACAACTGGAAAGAACATAGCCCTCACAATACGGATCTTTGTTGCTAGTGTTATATCTCTGGACCTTTATAACCTTGTCAAGGTTTGGTATCGCCTGTCTACCGAACAACAGGCGTCTCCGGATGTCATGGCTGCAGTCGCCATCAGCAAAGATCTGGGGTCCGAGATAACTGAATGTGGTCACTACCCCCATGATTTCTCCTGCTATATCCAACGAATTTGTAGGTGTAGTTGCCATAATTTTCGTTTTCTTCACATTGAGCCTAAGACCGGCCTTTTCACTTTCGTTTTCACCTTCAGAAAGAGTGTTCTCAATTCTTCTTCACTTTCTGCCAACAGGATCGTATCATCCGCGTACTTGAGGTTGTTTACATTTAGTACAGCTATTTGAATTCATGTTTCTCCTTCACCTAGCCTCGCATTCCTCATAACATGTTCTGCATACAGATTGAATCAGTACGGTGGCAGTATGCAGCCTTGCCGGACCCCTTTCTGAATCTTTATCCATTTCGTTGTTCCATACATAGTTCTCACCGCGGCTGCTTGGTCAGATGGGGTGATTGGGGGGGGGGGGGGGGAGGAGGGGCAGACTTTGAGGTATGGTGTATTTTTAATATTCTGGATGACGAATAGCGAGTTGTAATTAGGCGTAAGAAAATTCCAGCTCCGACCCCGATAAAAACCTGCGAAATTCGGACTTAAATCTTTTTCTTGAAAGAAAAACAGTTGCCTACACTACATGTTTTCGTTTCCCTTTTAATATTCTCGTAAAATCTGCTAGTTGTTCTTGTAACTCACTAGTTGAATTTCACTCCGAAAATCCAAAAAGTTTTTGGTAGTCAAAATTTGAAGAGCCACTCCACAAACAATAAGTGTTAACATCATAAGTTCCGACTGAGGTCTTTCGATCAGTTTTTTTTCTTGCCTGTTCACTTGCTTTGCCTCTGGCATCTTGTCTCTCACCAAAGCTGGAGTTATGTTCCGTTGGCAGCTATTATTGGATGCAAACCAAATCTAAATGGACTCAACGAATTCTATTATGAGAAAAGAACACGAAACACGTCCTTTCAATGCTGGATACAAATGTATTGTATTAATGGTTTCGGAACTGCTGTACTTACTCCTAGCTGGTTACAAGTCATCTTCGCCAACGTAATAACAGAATTTCCTGTTATAATTTCGCTCATTACGTACTGTCTTTATGAAAACATGTTTCACATAAATGACAGTTTTGCATAAGGCATTTAAAAAATTTCGCAATTATAAATCAATAATACAAATAGTATTAATTTTTAATGAATAACTGAATCATTAAAATATATCGCTTAAATACAGACATTTCTTCATTTCTAGGTGGCTCTGTGTGTCTCCTCAAAGTAGCCTACCCTCGGCTTAAGAAAAAACGATTCTATAGTATAGACATTAAACAAAATAATGACTTTAATAACAATGTCAGGTTTGAGATACCACACCGTAACTCCACCTACTCCATGATGTTGTGCTCTCGGACCCGCAGCAAGGCCAGATAGTTTTCGGGACGGAGAGTCGGTTCTGTTCCTTAGAGACTAGCAGCGGATGTCGGTTGTTTCTGCGCGTCGACACTCTTCTCCATCTCAGCTAACCCGTCTACATGTCGAGAACACAAACTTGGGGACAGAGGACGAAACTCTATGCACCTCACCACATGCATCACAGTTTGAGGTACCTCTACTCTGCAATTACTTTATAGGAAAGCTAAATTATTTGTCGACGTCAAAAAAAATGGCTCTGAGCGCTATGGGACTTAATTTCTAAGGTCATCAGTCCCCTAGAACTTAGAACTACTTAAACCTAACTAACCTAAGGACATCACACACATCCATGCCCGGGGCAGGATTCGAACCTGCGGTCGCGCGGTTCCAGACTGTAACGCCTAGAACCGCTCGGCCACACCGGCCGGCCGGTCGACGTCATCCAACATAGTTGAGTCTCCAGCTGACGTGTTCCCTCTCCCCTCACAGCCCAACGTACCACTTACCTAAAAAGATGATGCTGCGTACGGATGCCGTAACCTGAGTTTATCGCCACTTGTTTCCATTTAGCAGTGTTCTTGGTAACAATTTTATAAATCTGTGTGTCAACTGTTTCATTTTTTCCCACGTTGTATTGGTCTCGTGACCCTCTAAATTATGAAAAATAACTAAGCGTAACAGATTATGAGCAGTCAGATTATGAGTGACTCCCGTAGTTCTTAGTTTGTCCGTCATTTGTCAGAAACGTTAAACTACTTTTTAATTACTTTCAGTGTTATAGAGATTACTTTAATATTACCTTATATATGAGGGGAATAAATAAGTAAATCTGCGTAAAGTGTGCAGGTATATTTTCAGCATCAAAGAAGGAAAAAAGCTCTTGTTTTAAAGTAGCCTCTCATGCGAAATTCCATGTGGGGCGACTTATGTAACAGTTTTCTACCGTCAGTTGCGTGCACGGAGGCCACACTAGATCGATCATAAGGAAATTACGAGAAAGCGGCAGTAACTTTGTTGTCTTGCGCCGACGACGGGGGACGTGGAAGGACGATTTCTCGTGCTCTCCTACTTCAACTTCTGCTGGAGTGTGCAAGTTACAAGAACTCACTTTCAATATGTGGTTTGCGAATCCGGAACTGCCGGTACTTTTAAAATGATTTTTGCATTTAGAAAATTTTCCACATCCTGGGAGCTCGTTTATTTGCAAATATATACTCTACGGCGATATTTTAACCAGTAAGGCCAATTGAGATATTGAATTTAATTGAAATACTGTTAAGCGTAATAAATGAAGCAAGCGGAGGGGAATGCTGACGTCTAGAAAATGAGATTGGCAGAAAGTGCAAAATGGCTAAACAGGAATGGCTAGAGGACAAATGTAAGGCTGTAGAAGCATTTGCGACTAGGAGAAAGATAGGTACTGCCTACAGGAAGGTTAAAGAGACGTCTGCAGAAAAAGGCAGAAACTGTGTGAATATCAAGAGCTTGGACGTCAAGCAAAGAAGGGAAAGGCGCAAGGTCGAAGAAATACGAGGGTCACTGCAAAAGAAATGCACACTATTTTTGTAATAATAAAGTTTTCATTCTGCATGTGTGAAAGTCTTACAGTGTGTAGATACACCCTTCCCGCTTGTTTTCAAACTTAGTTCAACCTGTTACCGTGAGTGGTGCCGTGACAGCATATCTTCAAGATGGCTGCTACACTTGACGTTCGTCAGAAGCAACGTGCTGCCATAGAATTCCTGTGCTGTGAAAACGAGACATTGGGAAACATCCACAAAAGGTCGAAAAATGTGTATGGAGGTGTTGCTGTCGATCCCAGTCAGTTAGTTGGTGGGCAAACAGATTACGTGATGAAAGCGGACACGGTAATATTGAGGATTGTCCTCGCAGCGGCAGGCCTCGTACTGCACACACTCCAAACAATGTGCAGAGAGTTAACGAATTGGTGACTGCTGACAGACGCATCACAGTGAACGAATTGTCATGCTACGCTGGGATAGGGGAAGGAAGTGTCTGCAGTATACTGAAAGTGATGGCGTTAAAAAAGGTTTGTGCCAGGTGGGTTCCCAGGATGTTGACAGTGGCTCACAAAGAAACAAGAAAAACGGTATGCAGCGAACTTTTGGAACAGTGCGAGAATGGTAGAGATGAATTTCTTGGAAGAATTGTGACAGGTGATTAAACATGGCTCCATCATTTTTCACCAGAAACGAAGAGGAGTGGCATCATGCAAATTCACTCAAGAAAAAAAAATTCAAAACCACACCTTCTGCTGGAAAAGTTATGGCCACAGCGTTTTTCGATTCCGAAGGACTCTTGCTTGTGGACCTCATTCCAAGTGGACCCATCATAAATTCTGATGCATATGTGACACTGAAGAAACTTCAAGCTTGACTGAGTCGTGTTCGACCACATCGGCAAAAGCAGGATGTTTTGCTGTTGCACGACAATGCAGGGCTACATGTCAGTCAAAAAACCATGGAAGCAATCATAAAACTCGGATGGACAACACTGAAACATCCGCCTTACAGTCCTGACCTGGCTCCATGTGACTATCATCTCTTTGGGAAACTGAAAGACTCTCTTAGTGGGACAAGGTTTGAAGATAATGACTCCCTTGTGCACACTGCCAAATAGTGGCTCCAACAGGTTGGTCCAGAATTTTACCATGCAGGTATACAGTTGCTGGTTCCAAGATGGCTTAAGGCAGTTGAGAGGGATGGAAATTATGTGAATAAATGAAAATATTTGGTTTTTGCACAATGTACTCTGGGGAGGTTTCGGTAGCTTCAGCACCAGCAGTGTAAGAAATCTTCATGCTCTCTCCTCCTACTTCCTAACCTTCAGCACTTTCATCATTACTTTTCTGCACACTTTTTATTATTTCTTCCTGTGTTAATTTGATCTATCTCACAGTTTTCTTCATTCAGCTACTTAGCAACATATTCTTCATAATTTTCTCCTCCTAACATACACAGCATTGTTTAATATTGTAATTAAGTAACAACATTTTGCACATGATATTTCATTGTTGTGCATGTCCTTTCCACTTGAACGACTATAGGCTGGATGTGGGCCAGATTAATAAGAGGGCAGACACTGAGGGCCGGATTAGAGAGAGTTTAGCGTACTTTCAGTAAAGACTTCCAACCTTTTAAATTTCTATGCGATGTTGGCAAATTTCTCTTTTTAGAAATGTTTTTCTTGCTATTATCAGTGTGTATTTTATATCTTCTACAGAATAATCCTGACAATTAGCTGGACTGATCACATAAAAAATGTGAATGTTCTACACGGAATTGGCGAAGAATGGAATATTTGGAAAACACTGACCAGAACATGGGCTAGGACGATGTGACATGTTAAGAAATCACGAAATAAATTCCTTGGTAATAGAGGAAGCTGTAGATGGCAGAAAAATTAAAAAAAAAAAGAGAAAAAGATTGGAATATATCTAGCAAGAAGTACTGATCAGACTGAAGAGATTAGAGCACGTGGGGAATTCATGGCGTGCCGCATCAAACTAGTCGGAAGACAGATAACCCACAAAGAAAGCATTGCTGCGTGACAGCTAGAGGGAGTCATGATTACTACACTCCTGGAAATGGAAAAAAGAACACATTGACACCGGTGTGTCAGACCCACCATACTTGCTCCGGACACTGCGAGAGGGCTGTACAAGCAATGATCACACGCACAGCACAGCGGACACACCAGGAACCGCAGTGTTGGCCGTCGAATGGCGCTATCTGCGCAGCATTTGTGCACCGCCGCCGTCAGTGTCAGCCAGTTTGCCATGGCATACGGAGCTCCATCGCAGTCTTTAACACTGGTAGTATGCCGCGACAGCGTGGACGTGAACCGTATGTGCAGTTGACGGACTTTAAGCGAGGGCGTATAGTGGGCATGCGGGAGGCCGGGTGGACGTACCGCCGAATTGCTCAACACGTGGGGCGTGAGGTCTCCACAGTACATCGATGTTGTCGCCAGTGGTCGGCGGAAGGTGCACGTGCCCGTCGACCTGGGACCGGACCGCAGCGACGCACGGATGCACGCCAAGACCGTAGGATCCTACGCAGTGCCGTAGGGGACCGCACCGCCACTTCCCAGCAAATTAGGGACACTGTTGCTCCTGGGGTATCGGCGAGGACCATTCGCAACCGTCTCCATGAAGCTGGGCTACGGTCCCGCACACCGTTAGGCCGTCTTCCGCTCACGCCCCAACATCGTGCAGCCCGCCTCCAGTGGTGTCGCGACAGGCGTGAATGGAGGGACGAATGGAGACGTGTCGTCTTCAGCGATGAGAGTCGCTTCTGCCTTGGTGCCAATGATGGTCGTATGCGTGTTTGGCGCCGTGCAGGTGAGCGCCACAATCAGGACTGCATACGACAGAGGCACACAGGGCCAACACCTGGCATCTGGTGTGGGGAGCGATCTCCTACACTGGCCGTACACCTCTGGTGATCGTCGAGGGGACACTGAATAGTGCACGGTACATCCAAACCGTCATCGAACCCATCGTTCTACCATTCCTAGACCGGCAAGGGAACTTGCTGTTCCAACAGGACAATGCACGTCCGCATGTATCCCGTGCCACCCAACGTGCTCTAGAAGGTGTAAGTCAACTACCCTGGCCAGCAAGATCTCCGGATCTGTCCCCCATTGAGCATGTTTGGGAGTGGATGAAGCGTCGTCTCACGCGGTCTGCACGTCCAGCACGAACGCTGGTCCAACTGAGGCGCCAGGTGGAAATGGCATGGCAAGCCGTTCCACAGGACTACATCCAGCATCTCTACAATCGTCTCCATGGGAGAATAGCAGCCTGCATTGCTGCGAAAGGTGGATATACGCTGTACTAGTGCCGACATTGTGCATGCTCTGTTGCCTGTGTCTATGTGCCTGTGGTTCTGTCAGTGTGATCATCTGATGTATCTGACGCCAGGAATGTGTCAATAAAGTTTCCCCTTCCTGGGACAATGAATTCACGGTGTTCTTATTTCAATTTCGAGGAGTGTATTTCCACAGCGAAAAGCAAATTTAAAGTGATAATGAAAAACTGATAATGTTGTCAAAGCATAAGAGAAACAGGAAACGCAAGAAACAAGATCACAGTTTAACGTTCTATCGCTCATTATGTCTTTAGAAATAGTGTACAAGGTTAGACTGGACAGAGGTAGGACAGAAAGTTGTTTCGTTGTCAAAGAAACCGTTGTGTGGTGTTTTAGGAAAACAATGACAAACCTAAGTGTGCATGGGTATTAGAGGCCATCCGGTCCCAAAATGGGTGAGCGATCTGGAGAACGTGCTGGCCACGGCAACAGTTGGATACACTCTGCATTAAAGCAGGTCTGCACAGCAAAGACAGCATTCGGTCTCGCATTATCTTGTTGCAAGATAACGTCAGGGAGAAGAATATGGGAAGCATTCACCGGCCTTAATATGGCAGATAGGTAACACCTGCTACCCATATCACCGGTTTCGAATAGACAGGATAATCTTCAGACGGCTGTTCACGTTTATATTACATATGTTGTTGTTTCTATTAGCTGTGCGCTTTTTACAACATTTAATGTAAGCAACAACAAAAGTAACATAAACGTTTACAGCCGGCTCCATCTGAACCTGTCGGTAATGGCTGACCTCACATTGGATGCGATACAATCTTCTCAGAAACAACCAACATCCAGATGCGATTTGTGAATGAGAAACCCGCTGCCTAATCTTCTTGATGTAGAGAATGTTGGTGGCTTTGCTGTTATCAGCTTAGTGCGGTGCGCTGAAATATCGATCATTTGCATGTCCAAACATGTGGAACACATCACGCCATTTGCGGCATGCCGTCTTCTCAGTGTTGCAGTTGTAATTGCCAGCAGTGTGTGTCACCACTTCTGTATCTTTTGCCACGTAATACGGATGACATGTGCCTCCCTTCAGTTAAATACAGAAAGTGAATAACTTCCTGGTCAGTCCAGTACTACTACTATTTAATACGGTTTTCCGAAATTCCTAAGTTCCTTCGTCCAAGAACATGAAGTAAATACACTCTAAGCAAAAAAAGACGCACCACGAAGGAGGATTTACTCAAGAGAAAGAGTTTCAGAAATTGAGTAATTCAATAACGTGTTGGTCCACCTCTCGCCCTTATCCAAGAAGTTATTCCACTTAGCACGGAGTGACAGAATTGTTGGATGTCCTCCTGATGGCTATTGTGCCACATTCTGTCCAATTTGCGCGTTAGATCGTCAAAATTCCGAGATTTTTGGAGGTCCCTGCCCATAATGCTCCAAACTTTCTCAACTGGGGAGGGATCCGACGATCTTGTAGGCCAAGGCAGGGTTTTGCAAAAACGAAGACAGGCAGTAGAAACTTTCACTGTGTGCGGATGGCCATTATCTTGCTGAAACGTTAAGGCCAGGATCGCTTGCGATGAAGGACAACAAAACGGGACATAGAATGTTGTCGACTTACCGCCGTGCTGTAAGGGTGCCTCGGTTGACAACCAAATGGGTCTTGCTATGAAGGGGACGGCATCCAAGACCGTCACCCGCCTTCGGTATCCCATTCCTGTCTGGGGCATCTCCAGACACGTGTTCGCTGTTCATCGAGGCGCAGTTCGAAGTGGGCCTCATCACTGAAAACAATTCTACTCCAATTATTGAGAGTCCAGACCGAAGACGTGTTTGTAGACGCCTCACGTAGAGATGGGTTACCAACCTGACCATCGCCCGCTACACTGTCTGATGATCAGGAGTGATGATCTGAAGCGCCATTTCTTTTCATAGCACGACCCCTTTGGTTTTCATCTGCGACACCCTTACAGCACAGCGGTACGTCGACGACATCCTACACCCCGTTATGGTTCAAATGGCTCTGAGCAGTATGGGACTTAACTTCTGAGGTCATCAGTCGCCTAGAACTTAGAACTACTGAAACCTAACTAACCTAAGGACATCACACACATCCATGCCCGAGGCAGGATTCGAACCTGCGACCGTACCGTAACGGTCGCGGGGTTCCAGACTGTAGCGCCTAGAACTGCACGGCCACTCCGACCGGCCGCCCCGTTACGTTGCCCTTCGTGGCAAGCTACCCTGGGCTTAAATTTCAGCAATATACTACCCGCTCACGCACGGGGAGAGTTTCTACTACTTGTCTTCGTGCTTGCCATGTCATACATTGCCCAGCAAAGTCGGTGGATCTCACATCAGTTGAGAACGTTTGGAGCATTATGGGCAGGGCCCTCCAACCAGCTCAGGATTTTGATGATTTAAAGCTCCAGTTGGACAGAATTTGGTATGATATGCGTCAGAACGACATCCAAAAACTCTGTCAATCATTGTTGTTGTGGTCTTCAGTCCTAAGACTGGTTTGATGCAGCTCTCCATGCTACTCTATCCTGTGCAAGCTTCTTCATCTCCCAGTATCTAGTGCAACCTACATTCTTCTGAATCTGCTTAGTGTATTCATCTCTTGGTCTCCCTCTACGATTTTTACCCTCCACACTGCCCTCCAGTACTAAATTGGTGATCTCTTGATGCCTCAGAACATGTCCTACCAACCGATCCCTTCTTCTGGTCAAGTTGTGCCACAAACTTCTCTTCTCCCCAATCCTATTCAATACTTCCTCATTAGTTATGTGATCTACCCATCTAATCTTCAGCATTCTTCTGTAGCACCACATTTCGAAAGCTTCTATTCTCTTCTTGTCCGAACTAGTTATCATCCATGTTTCACTTCCATACATGGCTACACTCCGTACAAATACTTTCAGAAATGACTTCCTGACACTTAAATCTATACTCGATGTTAACAAATTTCTCTTCTTCAGAAACGCTTTCCTTGCCATTACCAGTCTACATTTTATATCCTCTCTACTTCGACCATCATCAGTTATTTTGCTCCCCAAATAGCAAAACTCCTTTACTACTTTAAGTGTCTCATTTCCTAATCTAATTCCCTCAGCATCACCCGACTTAATTTGACTACATTCCATTATCCTCGCTTTGCTTTTGTTGATGTCCATCTTATATCCTCCTTTCAAGACACTATCCATTCCATTCAACTGCTCTTCCAAGTCCTTTGCTGTCCCTGACAGAATTACGATGTCATCATCGAACCTCAAAGTTTTTATTTCTTCTCCATGAATTTTAATACCTACCCCGAATTTTTCTTTCGTTTCCTTTACTGCTTGCTCTATATAGAGATTGAATAACATCGGGGAGAGGCTACAACCCTGTCTTACTACCTTCCCAACACCTGCTTCCCTTTCATGTCCCTCGACTCTTATAACTGCCAACTGGTTTCTGTACAAATTGTAAATAGCCTTTCGCTCCCTGTATTTTACCCCTGCCACCTTTAGAATTTGGAAGAGAGTATTCCAGTCAACATTGTCAAAAGCTTTCTCTAAGTCTACGAATGAAGGAAGCGTAGGTTTGCCTTTCCTTAATCTTTCTTCTAAGATAAGTCGTAAGGTCAGTATTGCCTCGCGTGTTCCAACATTTCTACGGAATCCAAACTGATCTTCCCCGAGGTCGGCTTCTACTACTTTTTCTATTCGTCTGTAAAGAATTCGTGTTAGAATTTTGCAGCTGTGGCTTATTAACCTGATTGTTCGGTAATTTTCACATCTGTCAACACCTGCTTTCTTGGAGATTGGAATTATTATATTCTTCTTGAGGTCCTCTGGTATTTCTCCTGTTTCATACATCTTGTTCACCAGATGGTAGAGTTTTGTCAGGACTGGCTCTCCCAAGGCCGTCAGTAGTTCCAATGGAATGTTTTCTACTCCGGGGGCCTTGTTTCGGCTCAGGTCTTTCAGTGCTCTGTCAAACTCTTCACGCAGTATCGTATCTCCCTTTTCATCTTCATCCATATCCTCTTCCATTTCCATAATATTGTCCTCAAGTACATCGCCCTTGTATAGACCCTCTATATACTCCTTCCACCTTTCTGATTTCCCTTCTTTGCTTAGAATTAGGTTTCCATCTGAGCTCTTGAGGTTCATACAAGTGGTTCTCTTTTCTCCAAAGGTCTCTTTAATTTTCCTGTAGGCAGTATCTATCTTACCCCTAGTGAGATAAGTCTCTACATCCTTACATTTGCCCTCTAGCCATCCCTGCTTAGCCATTTTGCACTTCCTGTCGATCTCATTTTTGAAAAGCTTTTATTCCTTTGTGCCTGCTTCATTTACAGCATTTTTATGTTTTCTCCTTTCATCAATTAAATTCAATATTTCTTCTGTTACCCAAGGATTTCTACTAGCCCCCCTCTTTTTACCTACTTGATTATCTGCTGCGTTCACTACTTCATCCCTCAAAGCTACCCATTCTTCTTCTACTGTATTTGTTTCCCCCATTCCTGTCAATTGTTCCCTTACGCTCTCCCTGAAACTCTGTACAACCTCTGGTTCTTTCAGTTTATCCAGATCATATCTCCTTAAGTTCCCTCCTTTTTGCAGTTTCTTCAGTTTTAATCTACAGGTCATAACCAATAGATTGTGGTCAGAGTCCACATCTGCCCCTGGAAATGTCTTACAATTTAAAACCTGGTTCCTAAATCTCTGTCTTAACATTATATAATCTATCTGATACCTTTCAGTATCTCCAGGGTTCTTCCATGTATACAACCTTCTTTCATGATTCTTAAACCAAGTATTAGCTATGATTAAGTTGTGCTCTGTGCAAAATTCTACCAGGCGGGTTGCTATTTCATTTCTTAGCCCCAATCCATATTCACCTACTACGTTTCCTTCTCTCCCTTTTCCTATTCTCGAATTCCAGTCACCCATCACTATTAAATTTTCATCGCCCTTTACTATCTGAATAATTTCTTTTATTTCATCATACATTTCTTCAATTTCTTCGTCATCTGCAGAGCTAGTTGGCGTATAAACTTGTACTACTGTAGTAGGTGTGGGCTTCGTATCTATCTTGGCCACAATAATGCGTTCACTATGCTGTTTGTAGTAGCTTACCCGCATTCCTATTTTCCTATTCATTATTAAACCTACTCCTGCATTACGCGTATTTGATTTTGTGTTTATAGCCCTGTAGTCACCTGACCAGAAGTCTTGTTCCTCCTGCCACCGAACTTCACTAATTCCCACTATCTCTAAGTTCAACCTATCCATTTCCCTTTTTAAATTTTCTAACCTACTTGCCCGATTAAGGGATCTGACATTCCACGCTCCGATCCGTAGAACGCTAGTTTTCTTTCTGACGATAACGACATCATCTTGAGTAGTCCCCGCCCGGAGATCCGAATGGGGGACTATTTTACCTCCGGAATATTTTACCCAAGAGGACGCCATCATCATTTAATCATACAGTAAAGCTGCATGCCCTCGGGAAAAATTACGGCCGTAGTTTCTCCTTGCTTTCATCCGTTCGCAGTACCAGCACAGCAAGGCCGTTTTGGTTATTGTTACAAGGCCAGATCAGTCAATCATCCAGACTGTTGCCCTTGCAACTACTGAAAAGGTTGCTGCCCCTCTTCAGGAACCACACGTTTGTCTGGCCTCTCAACAGATACCCCTCCGTTGTGGTTGCACCTACGGTACGGCTATCTGTATCGCTGAGGCACGCAAGCCTCCCCACCAACGGCAAGGTCCATGGTTCATGGAGGGTGTCCATTGACAAGCCAAATAACTGGTTGCGTAAGAGCCAGAGGTGGACGCGTTATTGAGATGCCCAATTTGTGAAGCTGTTTCTCTTCAATAAATGGTTCAAATGGCTCTGAGCACTGTGGGACTTAACATCTATGGTCATCAGTCCCCTAGAACTTAGAACTACTTAAACCTAACTAACCTAAGGACATCACACAACGCCCAGCCATCACGAGGCAGAGAAAATCCCTAACCCCGCCGGGAATCGAACCCGGGAACCCTGGCGTTGGAAGCGAGAACGCTACCGCACGACCACGAGATGCGGGCTTCAATAAATCATCCAGTTCTTCTGAAATTGTAATTATTTATTTGCCTGTACATGTACAGCTCATCTACCAATTTCCGTCACATTCAGAAATTTCTCGAAGGTGCTTCGGTTCCTTTTTTCATTTCTTTCTTTTTTTAATGTACTCAAGAATTCGAATCAAGAACTGCTGCCAGCATGAGCAACTTAGAAATAGATATCCTCGGTGTAGCGAAGCAATTCAAATCACTTAAAAAGGCAAGTCTCCCGGTCCAGATGGTATACCAATTAGATTCCTCCCGTAGTATGCTGATATAATAGCTCGTGACCTAGCAATCGTACACAACAGCTCGAGCGACGAAAGATCGGTACCTAAATACTGGAAAGTGGCATAGGCCCACCAATACTC
This sequence comes from Schistocerca gregaria, assembly GCF_023897955.1. Classification (NCBI taxonomy): domain Eukaryota; kingdom Metazoa; phylum Arthropoda; class Insecta; order Orthoptera; family Acrididae; genus Schistocerca; species Schistocerca gregaria. The sequence continues at coordinate 668,212,566 of NC_064920.1, forward strand.
ACGAAAGGAAACAGGAGTAATCCACTGGATTGCAGACTCATATCAGTGACCTCGATTTGCAATAGGATTACGGAAAATACACCATGTTCGAACATTATGAATTACCTCGAAGAGAACGATTTATTGAGAAGTAATCAGCACGAATTCAGTAAATATCGTTCCTGTGCGACACAACTAGCACTGCATTCTCATGGTGTAATGAGTGTTATCGACATGTGACCTCAACTTGATTCATACTTCTAGAATTCCAAAAGGCTTTTGATATCGTTGCTCACAAGTGGCTTCTAATTAAATTGCTTGGCTGGGGACTATCGTCTTGGTTATGCGACTGGGTTCGTGATTTCCTTTCAGAAAGATCACTGTTCGTAGTAATTAACAGAAACTCAACGAATAAAACGGAAATGATTATATGGCGTTCCACAAGGAAGTGTTATAGACGCTCTGGTGTTGCTACTGTACGTAAATGATTTAGGAGACAGAGCAACCCTCTTAGATTATTTGCACATGATATTGTCACTCGTCGCCTAGTAAAGCAATCAGAAGACCAAAACGAATTGCAAAATGACTTAGACAAAACATCCGCATGATGCGACAAGAGGACATTGACTCTTAATAGTGAAAAGTATGAGGTCATACACATTAGCTGTAAAATTAATCAAAAGTATCGGGTACAAAACGTACAAAATAAATCATACAAGTCTAAAGACTGTCTGTTCAACGAAATACCTCTGCATTACAGGCAACTTCAATTGGAACGATCGCATAGATAATGTTCTTGGGAAGGCAAACCAAAGTCTGCGTTTCATTGGTAGAACACTTGGAAGATCCAATAAAGAGACTGCCTACACTATGTCTGTCTGTCCTTTGCTAGAGTATTACTGGGCGGTATGGGATTCTTATCAGATACAATCGACGGAGGACATCGAAAACTTTCAAAGAAGGTCAGCTCGTTTCGTATTGCCGCGAAATAGGGAACAGAGTGTCGAGGATATGACACGCGAGTTGCTGTGGTAATTGTTAAGAAAATGCAAGATCTTTCAAGAAATTTAAATCTCCAATTTTCTGCTCAGAATGCGGAAATATTTTCTTGTCACCCACCTGCATAGGTACCAATGATCACCGTAATAAAATACGAGGAATCAAAGCTATCAGAGCTCGCACGGAAGATTTAAGCGTTCGTTTTTCACGTGCGCTGCTCGAGAGTGGAACGGTAGAGAAACGGTATGAAAGTGTTTCTATGAACCCTCTGTCAGGCACTTAAGCGTGAATTGCAGAGCAGTCATGTAGATGCAGATGTAGGTGTACTTCTTTCCTTCACTCCCCACAACGTTGTTTGTTCCACATTGAACATGTGGAAAACAAGTAGCAATCTGACAAGCTGCTTAGCATGAAAATGCGGTAGTGCCTTTAGATGAAGGGAATTCCGCTTACACTGAGTTGACATGGATCAGCGATATGCACGTATACAGATGGAGGTCGTATCGAGTACACAAGATATAAAAGGGCAGTGCATTGGCGGAGCTGTCATTTGTGCTCAGGTGATTCATGTGAAAAGGTTTCCGCCGTGATTATGGCAGCTCAACGGGAATTAACACACTATGAACGCCGAATGCTAGTTGGAGCTAGACGCGTGGGACATTCCATTTCGGAAATCGTTTGGGAATTCAATATTCAGAGTTCCACATCTACATCTACATCTACATGACTACTCTGCAATTCACATTTAAGTGCTTGGCAGAGGGTTCATCGAACCACAATCATACTATCTCTCTACTATTCCACTCCTGAACAGCGAGCGGGAAAAACGAACACCTAAACCTTTCTGTTCGAGCTCTGATTTCTCTTATTTTATTTTGATGATCATTCCTACCTATGTAGGTTGGGCTCAACAAAATATTTTCGCATTCGGAAGAGAAAGTTGGTGACTGAAATTTCGTAAAAAGGTCTCGCCGCGACGAAAAACGTCTATGCTGTAATGACTTCCATCCCAACTCGTGTATCATATCTGCCACACTCTCTCCCCTATAACGTGATAATACAAAACGAGCTGCCCTTTTTTGCACCCTTTCGATGTCCTCCGTCAATCCCACCTGGTAAGGATCCCACACCGCGCAGCAATATTCTAACAGAGGACGAACGAGTGTAGTGTAAGCTGTCTCTTTAGTTGACTTGTTGCATCTTCTAAGTGTCCTGCCAATGAAACGCAACCTTTGGCTCGCCTTCCCGACAATATTATCTATGTGGTCCTTCCAACTGAAGTTGTTCGTAATTTTAACACCCAGGTACTTAGTTGAATTGACAGCCTTGAGAATTGTACTATTTATCGAGTAATCGAATTCCAACGGATTTCTTTTGGAACTCATGTGGATCATCTCACACTTTTCGTTATTTAGCGTCCACTGCCACCTGACACACCATACAGAAATCTTTTCTAAATCGCTTTGCGACTGATACTGGTCTTCGGATGACCTTACTAGACGGTAAATTACAGCATCATCTGCGAACAATCTAAGAGAACTGCTCAGATTGTCACCCAGGTCATTTATATAGATCAGGAACAGCAGAGGTCCCAGGACGCTTCCCTGGGGAACACCTGATATCACTTCAGTTTTACTCGATGATTTGCCGTCTATTACTACGAACTGCGACCTTCCTGACAGGAAATCACGAATCCAGTCGCACAACTGAGACGATACCCCATAGCTCCGCAGCTTGATTAGAAGTCGCTTGTGAGGAACGGTGTCAAAAGCTTTCCGGAAATCTAGAAATACGGAATCAACTTGAGATCCCCTGTCGATAGCGGCCATTACTTCGTGCGAATAAAGAGCTAACTGCGTTGCACAAGAGCGATGTTTTCTGAAGCCATGCTGATTACGTGTCAATAAATCGTTCCCTTCGAGGTGATTCATAATGTTTAAATACAGTATATGCTCCAAAACCCTACTGCAAACCGACAGTGTCAAGAGATGGCCGGCCGGAGTCACCGAGCGGTTCTAGGCGCTACAGTCTGGAACCGCGTGACCGCTACGATCGCAGGTTCGAATCCTGCCTCGGGCATGGTGTGTGTGATGCCCTTAGGTTAGTTAGGTTTAAGTAGCTCTAAGTTCTAGGGGACTGATGACCTCAGAAGTTAAGTCCCATAGTGCTCAGAGCCATTTGCACCATTTGTCAAGAGAGTGCCGAGAATACCAGATTTCAGGCATTACATCTCACCACGGACAAGGCAGTGGCCGACGGCCTTCAAATAACGACCGTCAGCAGCGGTGTTTGTGTAGAGTTGTCACTGCGTGAAATAACCACAAAAATCAATGTGGAACGTACGACGAACGTAACCGTTAGACAGCGAAGCGGAATTTGGCCTTAATAGGCTATGGTAGCAGATGACCGATGCGAGTGGCTTTACTAATAGCACGGCATCGCCTGCAGCATCTCTCCTGGACTCGTGGCCATATCGATTAAACCCTAGACGACTGGGAAACCGTGGTCTGGCCAAGTGAGTCCCAATTTCACTTGGTAAGAGCTGATGGTAGGGATCGAGTGTGGCTCTGACCCCACGAAGCCATAGACGCAAGCTGGTGGTGGCTCCATAATGGATTCGATCTTCTGGTCCAACTGGGCTGATCTTGGAGGAAATGGTTATCTTCAGCTACTTTGAGACCATTCGAAGCCATTCATGGACTTCATGTTTCCAAACACAGCTGACAGCTGTTTGATATTTGTTTGGAGAACACTCTGGACAGTTCGAGCGAATGATTTGGCCATCAAGATCGCCCAACATGAATCCCTTCGAACATTTATGAGATATAATCGAGAGATCTGTTCGTGCCCAACTTTCTGCACTGGAAACACTACCGCAATTTCGTAATTATGAACGGTTACAGAGGCAGCATGGCTCAATATTTCTGCAGGGGAAATCCTATGACTCGTTGAGTCCATGCCATGATGATTTCCTGCACTCTTCTGGACGAAAGGAGGTACCACACGATATTAGAAGGCATCTCATGATCTGTGTCACCTCATTTATGTGAACTGAAATTCAGCAGCCTGTCGCGCATTTTCAGAATCGATATAAAAACGGTTTACACGACCAGCCAATGCCATAATTGGGAAATCAGTCGACAGAAAACCTGATTTGGGGACGCGTGTAAACACAGTGACAGACAACACACACACACACACACACACACACACACACACACACACACACACACACACACAGGCACGCGCGCTCGCTGCTGTAGCAGGTGGTTTTGAAACGCGGTCCGGCTTGTCCGCCACTCTCACGCATATGCCAGAGCCCCCCTCCACAGAGGTCTGTTGCGCGAATTCTGTGGGCGAGGCACAGCGTCCGGAGGCTCCCGCAGCTGCGGCGCGGAGCCGGACAGCGCGATGACCAGGATCCCGTCGGGACAGATGGGCGGCCTCGATTGCACAAACGCCACGCAACCGGCGTGACACGCGCAGAGTGAAAGCGCGGACCGCACGCACTCACGCACTGCACTACTCCGGCGACGATAAAAGGGAAGAGCCGCTGCCCGCTGCCTCCTGCTGCCTGCTGATAGGCGCACGTAGAAAGCCTGCCTCTTAGGACGGCACGCGCCCGCACCGGGGTTGAATGAAGGAGAGGAGGAACGAACAGTAGTGGTTTCCGTCCTGCCCATTTCAAGACTGGTCGATAGGTCAGCTGAATAAGAATAGGATCGCGGGTCGGCATTGGCCTTGTTTTAACAGACCAGCAGACATTCTAGAAAAATATAGCTTGTGAAAATTACAGATGTCTCACATTAGAGAGGATGTGCGACGATTTGAAGACCGCTCCTGCCGATTGCGAGTGCAGTGATCCCAACAGTGGGCCACCTCGCTCGGTCGCGTAAGTTTCCAGTCATGGGTGAATACGTCTTGATGCAAATACACTCCTGGAAATTGAAATAAGAACACCGTGAATTCATTGTCCCAGGAAGGCGAAACTTTATTGACACATTCCTGGCGTCAGATACATCACATGGTCACACTGACAGAACCACAGGCACATAGACACAGGCAACAGAGCATGCACAATGTCGGCACTAGTACAGTGCATATCCACCTTTCGCAGCAATGCAGGCTGCTTTTCTCCCATGGAGACGATCGTAGAGATGCTGGATGTAGTCCTGTGGAACGGCTTGCCATGCCATTTCCACCTGGCGCCTCAGTTGGACCAGCGTTCGTGCTGGACGTGCAGACCGCGTGAGACGACGCTTCATCCACTCCCAAACATGCTCAATGGGGGACAGATGCGGAGATCTTGCTGGCCAGGGTGGTTGACTTACATCTTCTAGAGCACGTTGGGTGGCACGGGATACATGCGGACGTGCATTGTCCTGTTGGAACAGCAAGTTCCCTTGCTGGTCTAGGAATGGTAGAACGATGGGTTCGATGACGGTTTGGTTGTACCGTGCACTATTTAGTGTCCCCTCGACGATCACCAGAGGTGTACGGCCAGTGTAGGAAATCGCTCCCCACACCATGATGGCGGGTGTTGGCCCTGTGTGCCTCGGTCGTATGCAGTCCTGATTGTGGCGCTCACCTGCACGGCGCCAAACACGCATACGACCATCATTGGCACCAAGACAGAAGCGACTCTCATCGCCGAAGACGACACGTCTCCATTCGTCCCTCCATTCACGCCTGTTGCGACACCACTGGAGGCGGGCTGCACGATGTTGGGGCGTGAGCGGAAGACGGCCTAACGGTGTGCGGGACCGTAGCCCAGCCTCGCCGATACCCCAGGAGCAACAGTGTATCTAATTTGCTGGGAAGTGGCGGTGCGGTCCCCTACAGCACTGCGTAGGATCCTACGGTCTTGGCGTGCATCCGTGCGTCGCTGCGGTCCGGTCCCAGGTCGACGGGAACGTGCACCTTCCGCCGACCACTGGCGACAACATCGATGTACTGTGGAGACCTCACGCCCCACGTGTTGAGCAATTCGGCGGTACGTCCACCCGGCCTCCCGCATGCCCACTATACGCCCTCGCTCAAAGTCCGTCAACTGCACATACGGTTCACGTCCACGCTGTCGCGGCATGCTATCAGTGTTAAAGACTGCGATGGAGCTCCGTATGCCACGGCAAACTGGCTGACACTGACGGCGGCGGTGGACAAATGCTGCGCAGCTAGCGCCATTCGACGGCCAACACCGCGGTTCCTGGTGTGTCCGCTGTGCCGTGCGTGTGATCATTGCTTGTACAGCCCTCTCGCAGTGTCCGGAGCAAGTATGGTGGGTCTGACACACCGGTGTCAATGTGTTCTTTTTTTCCATTTCCAGGAGTGTACATTGGAACACGGTTCTGAACATCTTAGGGAACGAATATTTTTTGGCAACATTAGGTATCGTTTCTCCGCCTTTATGGAGAAGTAATTAGTTTTAACACTACTCAGGGTGTATCACGATGTTAACAGTGAAACAATACGAAAACGGAAGCAACAACCTTCCAGTATAGAAGGATCCACATGCAATCTCAAATGACACAGTCCGAAATGTGTGATTACGGGTCACCATTGATTTGATTCCAGTGTGAAATATTCCCCCACTTTAGTAAAAATCTATTTGAAATATAAACTACATAGTCTCCATCTGAAGGAGCTCAAATTTCATATTTAGTCCACGTTAACTTCAGCACGTTACCATACCCTCTAAGTTGTTAAAAAAGGTTTCCCATGTGTCATTCCCGCATTTACATACAATAGAGCCTTGTCTTTCAAACAAACCCAGATCGCCGGCCGAGGTGGCCGAGCGGTTATAGGCGCTACAGTCTAGAACCGCGTGACCTCTACGGTCGTAGGTCCGAATCCTGCCTCGGGCATGGATGTGTGTGATGTCCTTAGGTTAGTTAGGTTTAAGTAGTTCTAAGTTGTAGATGGCTGATGACCTTAGAAGTTAAGTCCCATAGTGCTCAGAGCCAAAACCAGATCACATTGGAAATCCAGACAAGACTGTACGCTTAGCTGCTGAAGTTCTTCAGCCGTACCAAGGGGAGTGCTGCGCATTTTACTTGTTAGATGGCTGTAGACTTACAAAGCTAGAGTACTGACAAGAGAGTTCAGGTGTTGGGATCCAAGGTAAAGGCCCTGCTCGACCCACCCATCTTGGTCCTTACTGCTGCGTTAGGTATCGTCTTACATCACCAGCGAAATGTTTCGATGCCCCTTCTTGTATACACCACATTCCCCAACCATAGATAATGGGTGAAATTAGAGCCCAGTTACATGGGGACTTAACTGAAACGTTTACACTTAAAATACAGCTGTGCAGAGTAATCCAATACTCCATACTGAAGCCAACTGTGGCTCGTAAACACACAGTTGTATTTGCACGCAAGGGGAGGGGGGGACAGTGGGGAAATATGGGAACTTCACGAACCATACATTTTACCATGCATAATACGGTGTAGGGAAAAATGACATACGAGACAGTTTACCAGTCCTCTCGGTATGGATAAATACAGGTCCTGAGGTCCTGTATCGATTCAAAGGGAATCTTAGATCATTCTTCCTACAACATAGAGACAAGCTCAGATGACAGTGATGGAAATGGATAGCGATCAGCACTCTTCTCTCCAAAGTAGACTATAAAAGACTCAATAATAAGGAGATCAGGTGACTTTGGTGGCCAGGCGAGATGCAGCATTTCATCCTCGTGTTTACAAAACATGTGCCTGACGAGGTGAGCTGTGTGACCAGGAGTCCTGTCGTCTTTGAATGCAGCAAACACAGGGAACAAACACTTCGCCATGGGATGAATTTTACCAGCGGAAATGGTCACTTAATCCTACGCAGTGATACGATCTTGCAGGGTAACCATAGCGCCAGTGATATACCGTGGTATGACTGCCCAAATCGTCATCGAATCCCAGCGATGTTTCACTCCTGGGACGTGCAATCTGCCAAAAGGTGGAAAGAGTGTGAAACAAGACTCATTCGACCAAATGGCTTTCTTCCATTCCTCCATAGACCACGTTCCACGGCTTCGGCGCCACTGTTTGCTGCTACAGGCATTGACAGGGTTCGCAAGTGCGACATTTTCTCTGTAGTGACTTTTACAGCTGTCGTCATCTTATTTTTCTTCACAGTCCTCTTCAATGATCGTCTGTCATGATGATGCACCACACATTTTCGTACGTGTTGGGACTTCACGATTGATGCTTTCCCTGTAAGCGGTATACACTACTGACCATTACAAGTGCTACACCACGAAGATGACGTGCTACCGACGCGAAATTTAACCGACAGGAAGAAGATGCTGTGATATGCAAATGATACGCTTTTCAGAGCATTCACACACACCTACAACGTGCTGACATGAGGAAATTTTCCAACCGATTTCTCATACACAAACAGCAGTTGACCGGCGTTGCCTGGTGAAACGTTGTTGTGATGCCTCGTGTAAGGAGGAGAAATGCGTACCATCACGTTTCTGACTTTGATAAAGTCGGATTGTAGCCTATCGCGATTGCGGTTTATCGTATTGCGACATTGCTGCTCGCGGTGGTCGAGATCCAATGACTGTTAACAGAATATGGAATCGGTTGGTTCAGAAGGGTAATAAGGAACGCTGTGCTGGATCCCAACGGCCTCGTATCACTAGCAGTCGAGATGACAAGCATCTTATCCGCATGGCTGTAACGGATCGTGCAGCCACGTCTCGATCCCTGAGATAACAGATGGGGACTTTTACAAGACAACAACCATCTGCACGAACAGTTCGACGACGTTTGGACGGGCATGGACGTTCAGCTGGAAGACCATGGCTGCGGTTACCCTTGACGCAGGATAATTTAGGACCGCATGTTGCAGGTCCTGTACGGGCCTTTCTGGATACAGAAAATGTTCGACTGCTGCCCTGGCCAGCAAATTCTCCAGGTCTCTCACCAATTGAAAACGACTGGTCAATGGTGGCCGAGCAACTGGCTCGTCACAATACGCCAGTCACTACGCCTGATGAATTGTGGTATCGTGTTGAAGCTGCATGGGTAGCTGTACCTGTACACGCCATTCAAGTTCTGTTTGACTCAACGCCCAGGCGTATCAAGGCCGTTGGTGGTGGTTGTTCTGCGTACTGATTTCTCAGGATCTATGCACGCAAATTGCGTGAGAATGTAATCACATGCCAGTTCTAGTATAATTTATTTGTCCAATGAATACCCGTTTATCATCTGCATTTCTTCTTGGTGTAGCAATTTTAATGACCAGTAGTGTATACCTTCGATGAGGTTACTCTTGAAACACCAAAAACGTCAGCTACCTTGGTTACGGAAACATCCACCATACGAGCACTAAAAATTTTCCCACATTCGAAAGCACTGAGTTCCGACATTATGCGCTCACAACTACACAGAACACTGTTCTGACCACTACTGAGACTTGGAACGTATTGTCAGCAGTTCACGCTGGCCGCTGTGACCGAGCGATTCTAGTCGCTTCAATCTGGAACCGCGCGACCGTTATGGTCGCAGGTTCGAATCCTGCCTCGAGCATGGATGTGTGTGATGTCCTTAGGTTAGTTAGGTTTAAGTAGTTCTAAGTCTAGGGGTACCCGTGGTCTTGGGGTAGCGTCTTTGATTCATAATCAAAACGTCTTCGGTCCCGTGTTCGATCCCCGCCACTGCCTAAATTTTGATAAATAATCAGCATTGGGGGCCGAAGACTTCCGGCATAAGAAGTCAGCCTCATTCTGCCAACGGCCTTCTCAAAGAGGGCAGAGGAGCGGATAGAGGTTCAGGGCACTCTCTTGTCCTAGGGGTGGGAAATTGCCCCTAAAGGCGGAAGAATCAGCACTGATCAACGACATGAGGATGCAGAAGGCAATGGAAACCACTGCATTAAAGACACGTAACGTGTATCCGCAGGACATGTGGCCTGTAGTTGAAGAAGTGTCATGATGATCTCCCCATTGGCAAAAGATTGCGAAATAGTCCTCCATTCGGATCTCTGGGAGGGGACTGCCAAGGGGGAGGTTACCATGAGAAAAAGATTGAATAATCAACGAAAGGATCATGTTCTACGAGTCGGGGCGTGGAATGTCAGAAACTTGAACGTGGTAGGAAAACTAGAAAATCTGAAAAGGGAAATGCAAAGGCTCAATCTAGATATAGTAGGGGTCAGTGAAGTGAAGTGGAAGGAAGACAAGGATTTCTGGTCAGATGAGTGTCGGGTAATATCAACAGCACCAGAAAATGGTGTAACAGGTGTAGGATTCGTTATGAATAGGAAGGTAGGGCGGAGGGTGTGTTACTGTGAACAGTTCAGTGACCGGGTTGTTCTAATCAGAATAGACAGCAGACCAACACCGACAACGATAGTTCAGGTATACATGCCGACGTCGCAAGCTGAAGATGAACAGATAGAGAAAGTGTATGAGGATATTGAAAGGGTAATGCAGTATGTAAAGGGGGACGAAAATCTAATACTCATGGGCGACTGGAATGCAGTTGTAGGGGAAGGAGTAGAAGAAAAGGTTACAGGAGAATATGGGCTCGGGACAAGGAATGAAAGAGGAGAAAGACTAATTGAGTTCTGTAACAAGTTTCAGCTAGTAATAGCGAATACCTTGTTCAAGAATCACAAGAGGAGGAGGTATACTTGGAAAAGGCCGGGAGATACGGGAAGATTTCAATTAGATTACATCATGGTCAGACAGAGATTCCGAAATCAGATACTGGATTGTAAGGCGTACCCAGGAGCAGATTTAGACTCAGATCACAATGTAGTAGTGATGAAGAGTAGGTTGAAGTTCAAGACATTAGTCAGGAAGAATCAATACGCAAAGAAGTGGGATACGTAAGTTCTAAGGAATAGCGCAGTAGGCAGCACAGTTGAATAGGAATGGACATCTCTAAAAATGGCCATCACAGAAGTTGGAAAGGAAAACATAGGTACAAAGAAGGTAGCTACGAAGAAACCATGGGTAACAGAAGAAATACTTCAGTTTATTGATGAAAGGAGGAAGTACAAACATGTTCCGGGAAAATCAGGAATCCAGAAATACAAGTCGCTGAGAAATGAAATAAACAGGAAGTGCAGGGAAGCTAAGACGAAATGGCTCCAGCAAAAATGTGAAGACATCGAAAAAGATATGATTGTCAGAAGGACAGACTCAGCATACAGGAATGTCAAAACAACCTTTGGTGACATTAAAAGCAACGGTGCTAACATTAAGAGTGCAACGGGAATTCCACTGTTAAATGCAGAGGAGAGAGCAGATAGGTGGAAAGAATACATTGAAAGCCTCTATGAGGATGAAGATTTGTCTGATGTGATAGAAGAAGAAACAGGGGTCGATTTAGAAGATATAGGGGATCCAGTATTAGAATCGGAATTTAAAAGAGCTTTGGAGGACTTACGGTCAAATAAGGCAGAAGGGATAGATAACATTCCATCAGAATTTCTAAAATCATTAGGGGAAGTGGCAACAAACGACTATTCATTTTGGTGTGTAGAATATATGAGTCTGGCGACATACCATCTGACTTTCGAAAAAGCATCATCCACACAATTCCGAAGACGGCAAGAGCTGACAAGTGCGAGAATTATCGCACAATCAGCTTAACAGCTCATGCATCGAAGCTGCTTACAAGAATAATATACAGAAGAATGGAAAAGAAAATTGAGAATGCGCTAGGTGACGATCAGTTTGGCCTTAGGAAAAGTAAAGGCACGAGAGAGGCAATTCTGACGTTACGGCTAATAATGGAAGCAAGACTGAAGAAAAATCAAGACACGTTCATAGGATTTGTCGACCTGGAAAAAGCGTTCGACAATATAAAATGGTGCAAGCTGTTCGAGATTCTGAAAAAAAGTTGGGGTAAGCTATAGGGAGAGACGGGTCATATACAATATGTACAACAACCAAGAGGGAATAATAAGAGTGGACGATCAAGAACGAAGTGCTCGTATTAAGAAGGGTGTAAGACAAAGCTGTAGCCTTTTCGCCCCTACTCTTCAATCTGTACATCGAGGAAGCAATGATGGAAATAAAAGAAAGGTTCAGGAGTGGAATTAAAATAAAAGGTGAAAGGATATCAATGATACGATTCGCTGATGACATTGCTATCCTGAGTGAAAGTGAAGAAGAATTAAATGATCTGCTGAACGGAATGAACAGTCTAATAAGTACACAGTATGGTTTGAGAGTAAATCGGAGAAAGACGAAGGTAATGAGAAGTAGTAGAAATGAGAACAGCGAGAAACTTAACATCAGTATTGATGGTCACGAAGTCAATAAGTTAAGGAATTCTGCTACCTAGGCAATAAAATAACCAATGACGGGCGGAGCAAGGAGGACATCAAAAGCAGACTCGCTATGTCAAAAAAGGCATTTCTGGCTAAGAGAAGTCTACTAATATCAAATACCGGCATTAATTTGAGGAAGAAATTTCTGAGGATGTACGTCTGGAGTACAGCATTGTATGGTAGTGAAACATGGACTGTGGGAATACCGGAACAGAAGAGAATCGAAACATTTGAGATGTGGTGCTATAGACGAATGTTGAAAATTAGGTAGACTGATAAGGTAAGGAATGAGGAGGTTCTACGCAGAATCGGAGAGGAAAGGAATATGTGGAAAACACTGATAAGGAGAAGGGACAGGATGATAGGACATCTGCTAAGACATGAGGGAATGACTTCCATGGTACTAGAGGGAGCTGTAGAGGGCAAAAACTGTAGAGGAAGACAGAGATTGGAATACGTCAAGCAAATAATTGAGGACGTAGGTTGCAAGTGCTACTCTGAGATGAAGAGGTTAGCACAGGGGAGGAATTCTTGGCAGGCCGCATCAAACCAGTCAGTAGACTGATTACCTTAGATGTTAAGTCCCATAATGCTTAGACCCATTTGAACCATTTGAACAGTGCACCAGTGCCGTTCGTGGTCAAACACAACAGGGCCACCTGCAGGCTTGGGTAGCATCTGCATTTACGTTGAAGCATGCTTTACACAATTTTTCTATCCCGAAATATGTTAGCATCCGTATAGTTTCTCTGGGTCTTAACAGTGCAACATTTCGATAAACTCGATGTATTTTTAAGTATATTATTTAACGTCTCATTTGTCTTTAATATAATACACACAATATTAAATATACATCATAAATACATTACAGGCAAATGATACACTAAACCCTCTAAAGATGTGACGTACAATGGGGCAATAAAACAGATTAGTAAAAGAAATGGTTAATGGCGCTATGCAGTTTACAGAATACGAACCACGTTCTGAGCATCAAAACTATGAGCCCTTAACAGCCTTACTGGAATGGCTAAAAAGAGTAGCCTATTGTTCTGTCAACATTTTGGATCAAATTCAAATGGCTCTGAGCACTATGGGACTTAACATCTTAGGCCATCAGTCCCCTACAACTTAGAACTACGTAAACCTAACTAACCTAAGGACATCACACACATCCATGCCCGAGGCAGGATTCGAACTTGTGCCCGTAGCGGTCGCGCGGTTCCAGACTGAAGCGCCTAGAACCGCTCGGCCACCAGCGGCCGGCTCAACATTTTGAATGAGTTAGTAAACACAGATCCCCAAGTTAACTGAGTCTCAGTAAGATCAGCGGCCTGCAGTAATCCGAATGGACCCTCAAGAGAATTGTCCAGCTAGTGGTAGTGGAATGTCGTCTGTGCTTCAGCAGATACCAGTATCAACATGACGTTGCACGTGACTATCTTCCTAGTTCTTGACAGCATTGGTGTGCCGACATGACGCTGGACCAACGCATCAAACGGTGAATTTCTAACATCTCAGCGGCCAGAAAACGAGTTAGAACCGTTGATGATTTCAGAGTGTCAGATAAGACCGGTCAAAACAGATTGCTGAAGGCGCGGCTACGAACAAGGTTATCGGTCGCTGGACCACTTTTCACTGTGTAGTCAGTCACAGATGGAGACCCTGCTTCAGGTAGGAACAGTACAAAAGTTTATTCAGTGCTGACAATAACTTGTGTGTACATATCGGTGTTGAAGGGTGCGAGATCGACTTCGACCATCCAAAAATAAGTTAGACATAATAGAGGCAAAGAATTTCGTTTATTGATAAGGCTCACTTTTGTAATGCCTTTATTGGAACATCTTAGTAAGCTAGCTTTTGCTTCAACTTACAGTGTTATTCACATAGCTAGTTGGGTAATTTTTCAGTATGTTTACCTTTCCTTGCACCCTGAAACAAGCGTTGTCTCTAACAAGACGTGTGGGAGCCGTAGGGAACAGAGAATTCTTATTTCAGAACGGCTTTTCAGAATACAAGCAGCTGCAGGTGCAGGCACGCCAAAGCACTGTTCTACATCTTACCGAGCGAGGTGGCGCAGTGGCACCACACTGGACTCGCATTCAGGACGACGACGGTTCAAATCCACTTCCGGCCATACAGATGTCGATTATCCTTGATTTCTCTACGTCGCTCCAGACTAAAGCCGGGATGGTTCCTTTGGAAAGACGGGCGGCCGATTTTTTTTATCACCTCCTTTCGTAAACCGAGCTTGTGTTCCGTCTCTAATGACCTCACTGACAACGGGACGTTAAACTCTTATCTTCCTTCCTTCCTCTATACCGTAGTATGACACACTCTTGTGTTTCTCCATATTGCCCATATAGCAGCAATATTCTTTCAATGACAGTAGGAAATTTTGCTCTGAGTGAGAAGTATTTTTCAGGCTGGGTTTACTTCGACATTTTCCCTAGGAGTAGTGATAGGGAACGCATTATCGTAACCAAGTTAGATACAAAGCCAACACCCACTACAGTAGCCGATTAGCTCCGCAGACGATGAGAATTGAGAGAACGATGAGATAAAAGAAACTATTCAAAGCGTTAGAGAGGAAGAAAATTTAATAGTTACTGACGACTGGAAAATAGTAGGAGAACATGAACTGAGGAAAAAGGAACGAGAGATGATACCGCCTCGTACAATTTTGCACAGAGAACAATTTAATCATTGCTAATACTTGGTTTAAGAATCAGAAAGGGTGGTTGTATAGGTAGAAGAGACCTGGAGACCCGGTAGGTTTAAGATATGTTACATAATAGTAAGACAGAGTTACCGAAATCAGATTTCAAACTGCAAAACATTTCCAGTGGCGGATGTGGACTACCATAATAATTTATTTGTTATGAACTGCAAATTAAAACTGACGAAATTGCAAAAAATATGAAATTAAGGAGATCGGAAAAGGACAAATTGAAAGACCACCGGCAGTGGAGAGTTGTAAAGAGAGCTGAAACAGAGGACGGAGACGATCGGGTGTCTTTGAGCGACGAAATAATGAAAGCTCCAGAAGATCACACAGCCAAATACTAGGCTGAGTAGCAATCATTGATAAGTAAGCAAAGAAGGAAAAGTTGAAAGGCGTAAAGAATATGGAGAGGGTCTGCTGAAGAAAACTAACTTGAAGACAATATTACACTAAGAGGACACATAAGAAGATGACATGAAAAATATGATGAGGTAAAAATTCACAGAACACTGAAAGACCTAAGTTGAAACGATGCAGTATTACACGACACTCCCTCAGAATTATTATCGACACCTTTGCGAGAGCCAATTGATAAAACTATTCCACCCAGTGTGCAAGATGTCTCAGACTAGGGAAATACTATCAGACTTCCAGAAGAATGTTGTAATCCCAATTCCAGGGAAAATAGGTGCTGGCAGTTTAATAAGTCATAGTTGCAAAATAGTGACACAAATTATTTACAGAAAAAAGAAAAAAATTGATAAAGCCGACCTCAGGGAGAATCAATTTGGTTTCCAGAGAAATGTAACAAGATGTGAGGCAGATATTGACTCTAAGACTTATCTTAAAATATAGGTTAAGGAAAGGCAAACCTACTTTTATAGCTTTTGTAGACTTAGAGAAAGCTTTTAACGATGTTAACTGGAATAGTCTCTTCTAAATTCTGTAGATAGTGGGGTAAAGTAGAGGGAGCGAAAGCCGTGCATAGAAACCAGGCGCCATGAAAGAGAAGCATTCGTTGAGAAAGCTGGATAAGGTTTTAGCCTATCCCTATGTTAAACGAACTGTACATTGAGCAAGCAGTAAAAGAAACCAAGGACATATTTGCAGAGAAAGTTAAAGTCGAGTAAGAAGAAATATAACTTTGAGTTTTGCTGATGAGACAGTAATTCTGTCAGAGACAGCAAAAGACTTGAAAGTTCAGTTGAAGGGAAAAGAGTAATGGAATGTAGTTAAATTAAAATAGGCGATGCTGAAAGAATTATATTAGGAAATGAGACACTAAAGATTGTAGACACGTTTTGCGATTTGGTGGGCAAAAATCTGACAGTAGGCGAAGTAGAGGATATGAAATGCAAACTGGCAATTTAAAAAAAAAGAGAGAGAGAAATTTAGCCCTGTGCTACAGCGTCGCGGGTAACAAGCAAAGAGGTCTTGCTATGAAAAAAAAAAAGTATATATATATATATATATATATATATATATATATATATATATATAGCATCCCAGACCACCACTCTGGGCTGTCGGCCTATATATATATAGCATCCCAAACCACCACTCTGGGCTGTCGGGCCGATAGGGCGCGACAGTCAGGTTGATATCCCACCACTATCCGGGGCGTCTCCAGACACTTCTTCGCTTGTCATTGGGGTTCAGTTCGAAGTGGGGCTCATCACTGAAGACAGTTCTACCCCAGTCTGAGAGACTCCAGGCCGAAGGCGTGTCTGGACAGACCCCGGACAGAGGTGGATAACCAATCTGACTGTCGCCCGCCATACGGCTCGACAACCAGTAGTGATCGTCTGGGGTGCTATTTCATTTCATAGCCAGACTCCTTTGGTTGTCATCCGCCGCACCCTTACAGCACAGTGGTATGTCGACGATGTTCTACTCCCCCTTTTTTTACCTTTCGTGGCAAGCCGTCCTGGGCTTACATTTCAGCAAGACAATGTCCGCTCGCGCACGCCGAAAGATCTACTGCTTGTCTAAGGCTACGGCCACACTTGGCGTTTTTTCAAGCTCGACGCTCAACGTCAAAAGACGCCACAGTTATAGGCAGGCTGTAGAAGGCCGGTAGTGGCCACACATAGCGTCTTTTTCTGCCAACGTCCAACGTCCAACGGGAAGACACATCCTCAAGGTCAGACGCTAGTCGGATGGGCGGGGCCCATTCCCTGCGTCAAAAGACGCTTGCACATTGCCTTCCCACGTGAACTCAGCAGTAACTTTGCAGTGTGTCAACACAAAGTAGTGTGTGTAGTGAAGTGTTTCACTATAGTTTTTTCGATGTGTGCGATGGAAACGACATTCAAAATGCGGATTATAAAAACAGACAAAAAAGAAGAGACGGTTGGCTAGCTGTGACATCTAATAGGTGAGTGTAGTAAAAACATTTAATTTGGGTAGTATAAAAGATCAAAAATACAATAAAATATTTAAATTGTATGAAAGACATCTGGTGAATTACATTTGTTAAATTAAGTAAGTACAACAAGCCCCAATATATGCACTTTATTGTACAATATTAGTATCTCGTTATGTCAGTACTCTTTCACTCATCAATGTTTCCGTATCGGCTTTGCCAGGGTACCGAACCTGGGGTAGAACAGAATTATTCAGCAAACTGATATCTTGTGTGTGTTCCTTTCACGGTCCCTCTTGTCCCCTGGGCCGGAATGCTGTCCGAAGGATATGATACCGTGTCTTCAAAGTTTTCCACTTACCGCCTGGCACTCGATAAACGGTAGTTAAAAATTCTTTTAATGTTAGTCACGTCTTTACCGGGATATGGTCTCAGGTTTTCACACACAGCAAAGGCTTCACCTGCCAGAAACACATACGGCAGTAATCGACCGATGTATCGTTTGGTAAGGGGGCTGGTGGTGGTAATGGTAAATTGTTGGAGTAGAGTTTCTCGCCAAAATTAGTACTTTTTCAGGCTGTTTGAATCTCCCTCGTGTCCAAAGGCCCCAACATCTATATATCTGAAGCAGTGATTTGCGTCAGCTACTGCCATTAAAACTACTGAAAAATATTTCTTGTAGTTAAAAGTATTTACTACTCCATCCCCATGGATCGATCACTCTAACATGCTTACCATCATTACATCCTACGCATTGTGGAAAACTGGCCTTTTTTTCAATCTGTAAACTAATATTCAACCAATCTTCAGCAGTTAATTGTTTCATGTATTCGCCTTGCATTGTTACCCAGATTGCTGAGCATGTCTCGCGAATAATCTTTGAAATTTTTGAACGTCCAAGTAGAAACTGGACGTGTAGAGATCTGATGGAATTGCCAGTTGCGAGGTACCTACAATGAAACATTAATAATGGGTTAAAAGTAAAACCAGTATCTATATTGTTTTTTATTTTTATTTTTTAGGGAAGGACGTGCAAAAAAAGTGGAAGATCATTAAGGATTGCTACTACAAAAATGTGAAAATGCACGATGGCAAAAGTGGAGATTCATCAAAACCCAGGAAACATTACATTTATCACAAACAGTTGTCATTTCTCCAATCTTTATGTAGAGAATGAGAGTGAGTATTCCATATTTATAATGTTCGTGTATTTTTAAGTTCCAGACTGAGCCATGCATGGTTACAAATTATAAAATTTTATTATGGACGATTACAGTTTTCTCTTTTTACCACGGGACATCTGGGAATATGACTGTCGATCTAACAGATAGCACGCAACACGCTGACAACAACACTGCACAACAAGAAGCAAGCACGACACCGGAAATACAACATACTACAATGTAGTAACTACATCCAAGCCTCTCCCCATGCTCGCACAACGCAAAGGGAGAAAGAAAGTCCTTTTCCGAAGAAACGAAAACAGGACGAGTTTGAAAAAAGTTGTTGGGCGTTTTGGAAACGAGTTTACAACAATCACATACAAAGGAACCTAGAACTAATGATCCATATTAAATTTTCTTACTTTCGCAAATGCCCTTATTAAGAACTTTAGCCCAGCTTACAAGAGGTATTTTCAATTGAAATATTTACAATTGGTTCAGTCCTACACAGCCGCCCAGAATTACATCTGAAAGTGACCAACAATCATCTCAGTTCACAAGCAGCTCACCGATAACGATCTTCGAGGAAAAATTAAAAGATTCAATCCTGTCCTTTTATGCAAATACGATAAGTACTAAAACTTCACTTACCTCAGAGAGTAATGATAGTTGTTCTTCAGCCCTTATAGAATCACAAAGTCGAGTGTTTCTTCCAGCAATAGCATTCGACATATTAGACAGCAGAGTTTCGTATGACTTAATAGACATCCTGTAGTACTAAAAAAAAACTTTTCTGCGTTTTCTTTAAGTTTGTTGTGTAGCAGATTGAATGTTCTCCTCTCTGATCTGTCCTCAATTATTGGATGCGTCCAAAACGTCTTTTTTGTCTACGTCGTCCCCGTCGAATGGGTAATAATGTAGCACATATCACCAGGCGGGTCTGAAACGCTACTGAGCCATAAATGGCTACGTTCACGTCTTTGGTCGCTAGGACGCGTTGCGCTGATTGTGGCCACAACTAGGCGACTTTTGAAGCTGCTTCTTTAGAGTCTGAGCGTCCAGCTTCAAACAAACGCAAGTGTGGCTGTAGCCTTAGTGTTCGCCACACCCTACCTTGGCCAATAATGCCGCCAGATCTCTTCCCAATTGAGATCGTTTGGAGCGTTATGGGCGGCGCCCGACAACCAGCTAGGGATTTTGTCGATCTAACGCACCAATTGGACATATTTCGGCACGATATCCCTCAGGAGGACATCCAACAACTCTTTCAATCAATGTCAAGCCGAATAAATGCTTACATAAGGGCCAACGCATTATCGACTTGTTCAATTTTTAGAAGCTCTTTCTCTTGAATAAATCGTCACATTCTTCTGAAATTGTAACCATTTGTTCGTCTGCACATGTACATCACGTCTATTGATTTCCGTCCCATTCGGACTCTTCCTTCGAGGTGCATCTTTTATATATATATATATATATATATATATATATATATATATATATATATATATATATATAATGTATTCTTTGCGAAACGGAGGATGGCAGTGACAAGACACGACTGGAGGGGATTTGTTTAGAATTACTGAAATATTAATAGCAATAAGAATAGTTTTGTCACTATGTTTTTTTAAATTCCTAGCCAAAAATAAAGTGAAAGGTAAAATGCAATTTATTTCGGGAATAATATCTGTTATAGTATTATTTGCGTCCAGCGTGGAACATATTATTTGCTTAATTGGCACGACGCAGTAACAGTATTAAAAATGTGTCTGAAATCTTATGGGACTGAACTGCTAAGGTCATCAGTCCCTGAGCTTACACGCTACTTAACCTAAATTATCCTAAGGATAAACACACACACCCATGACCATAGGAGGACTCAAACCTCTACCGGGACCAGTAACAGTATTATTTTAATAACAAGATTCGATATCGCTCATCCCTACAGTATACCACAGAGATGGGCGGTATTTGACATAAAGATTAAAGTATCACCGTTACTGAGTCGTACGTATTAAGCAAACAGTTCATTCTATGATGTGTCCAATTAAAATTTTAACATAGTATGATTCTTCAATAATATTTAAGTTTTCTCCACTTGCCTCGTTTGTGGTTAGCTCATAAAACGTTTCTCTTTATATTGTAATGGTTTTCATTGTTCTGTTTTTTAGCGAGCGAGGTGATGCAGAAGTTAGCACACTGGCCTCGCATTCGGGAGGATGACAGTTCAAACCCGCGTCCGGCCATCCTAATTTAGGTGTTCCGTGATTTCCCTAAATTGCTTCAGGCAAATGCTGGGATGGTTCCTTTGGAAAGGCACGATCGACTTCCCTCCACATCCTTCCCTAATCCAGTGGGACCAATGACCTCCGGTTTGGTCCCCTCCCCAATCAACCAACCAATTAATTAATAATATTCATGCTATTTTCACTGTGATAAGCAGCCTCAGAGCTGCAGCTCGCTGTCGGTTACGTAACGATAAGTAATCATGTCTGGGTCGAGTTTGATTCCTTCTGAAGCATTTTCAACCGTTCTGCACTCAAGCAAGTTGTACCGAGTTCCGTTGGATAAGATGTGTCTCGTTCACAATTCATAGCGTGATTATCATGTACTCTTTCGAATAGGCCTGTTCTCGCTTACTGTAATAATGCGGTAGAGTGTAGCAAGGTGTGTGTGTGTGGGGGGGGGGGGGGGGGGGGGGGGCACATCCGGTAGCTTTGTTGTCATCAATGAGTAAAGTGCTACTTTCCCCTCTTATGGGAACATTTTTTCTTTAAGAGACGAAACTAACAATGCAATAATTTACAAATGATACAGCATAGCAATGAGTCATCCTTTTTTTTGCAGAGTTGAAAGAACTATGACACACGCCCGAACAGCTGGGAACGGACATGCATTGGTACTATGAAATAATGCATCGATAATGGGTAGGCACTAACCGAAATCTAGATTTGCCAAATAAAACCTGCAAAAAAGGCCGACTGATTACTGTTTTCTATCATTTGTATATCGTATCAAAGTTGCTGAGTGCACCCACGTTTCTAATGGCAGGTAACCTCATGTACTAGTTGTTATTAACCAGTATGCTTCAGAACAGCTATAAAAAACATGAAAAATATGTGGAGAGAGGGCATCCAGTAAATAAACCATCAATTCACAGATGACATCAAATGCAGTTAATTCTCTTAAAGTGATGCATAATCGATTTCCAGCCTTTTTCAATTATCAAATAGCTCAAACTCATTATTATCTGCAAAACAAACACAGTTTCTGCAGACACGCATAAAGTATATACCATGTGCTAGAAAACTAACTGCAGCTCAGAATAGCTTGGTATTAATAACAAAAACGCTCATTGAAGATGCTAGAACGATACGAAACTCCACTTACTACATCCTTCACCGTTTAGAATAACTGCTGGATGCTGTGAACACAACTGTAGCAGTTATAAATGAAGACTTTATAATTTTTTGGGTGCTTCACTTTTTTTGTCTTTGTGTATTATCATATATACAACACTAAAAGATACAAATAGTCTTAATTTTAAAAATAACTAAACCATGTATAGAAAATGTACTTTCTGAGGTTCAGTATTCGCATAATCCTTGACAATTTCACCCTAATTTCAATTTAATTTACAGGAGGGCCCAATTAAACGAGTGAGTCTGAAGTGCATAGAAGTCTTGTCTCTCAAGTAAAATGAATCTGTTGCCCATGTTTATATCTAGTATAAAATTAGTATTACGGTAGTTTTGAATGCAACCATCCAATCCCTAGGTAGACACACCTCTGTGTTTCATAGGTGTTTTCAACAAAACAGAAAATGAAATTTCCCTTCTGTGGTCTGGTGTAAAGCACTTTGTCTTACTCCATTTGTATATAGACCGAGGAAAAAGCAAATAACATTCTCGTGGTCTGTAATTGAGATGTGTGATGGAAGTAACAGAATTGTTACTGTCAGACAAGAGCAAATGTTCTGCATTCCCAACTTACATTCTGCTGCCATAGGATCAACAGATGCCTCACAGTGTACGTATTAAATGGTGCAGCAAATGGTAACTTACTCCAGAGTTGAATTATGTGGGAAAGTGCAATTCCTGTGGGCAGAAAGTCACAATTGCACACAGATTCACCATGAAATTCTGGTGATACATGCACCAAATGTAGTGTAGTGTCCACCTGTGGTGAAATAGTGCCAACCATTTGACCAAGGCCACACAAAGTCCAGGCAATCAAAGATCTGATTTGCAGCAATCACACATTTTCCAGGAATGAGAACATTTACACAGCTATTCTCAAATAGTTACATGACAAAGGAGAAGTTTTCTATCATCAAGGTACTGAAAGACTGGTAGAACGTTTCGACCGTTTTTAAATAGACTTGGTGATCATGTTGAAAAACAGTGTCATGTATCGATGTCACTTCAAGTACAGTATTCAATAAGAGCTACCTGGCCTGCCAAAATAATATGTAACTTACTTTTTTGAATTCCTCCTACATTATTCGAAGTATCAGGATATACTTTTCCTGAGATAAATGTGGCTTCAGCCTAGTGGGAACTGTCTCACCCTGTCCATCTCATTGATAAAACAAATTCATATTATCTATGTTCTAAGATTCTACAATGCACAGAGGTTAACAAAGTCACCCATAGTTCTGTGGATCTGATATGTTTCACTTCTCGTAAAACAATGCCGACTTGTACTTTCTCCCAAATATTGGCCACAACATTTTCTTTGGGGACCTGTGGAAGATTATGGTTAAAAGAGGAGAGAACTAAATCACAAATTGTGTGACAAACTGGAGCAATATTGCAGAGTCCTCCTTTTTATAGGAACATTTGAAAATGTTCAGCCTTTCTCTATTTGCTTCACTACCATCAGTTTCAGTTCCTGTGTCATCCATGAATGTCTGGATACTAACATTAATGTCATGGATGGCCTTTACATATGACCAGATGGTCTTCACATTTTGTAAAAGGTTTCTTGATAAGTTCTACTACAGTAGTCGTGCAAGGCCTGACGCACTGTCCTGGTAGCCCAAGATGGTTCTTTTGTTACTACTCTACCTCTGGCCCTGTCAGTGATTTACACTTATTGAGCAGCAGTTGCTGCTCTTTAGTGGTTTCTTTAAGGAGATTTTATACCATTACTAACTGTTCTACTGGGTACATATCTATCCAATTCTCAGTCACGCATTCTTCAGAACCTGAGTAACAGTCCCTCTACATGTTAACGCCTACAGTTAAAAGTTTTGTTTTTGCCTTCAGATGTGACATTACAGCCTCTATCAATACTACTGAACATGTAAATCTTTGTAGTTGTTTTAGCTGCCATTTGCATTTCAGAAACCACCGTTGCTACTGCTTAGTTATGAACACATACTAGTTCAATATGGGCAGCCCAAATAAGACCAGTATGTACAGCCATCTGGTAATTCCATAATCAATGGGCTTCCAATTAGTTTCCATGAAAGACATTTAATATCGTTTTCTAGATCTCTTGTCACACCTATTATCTTTTTTGAGGCATCAGTCTTCTGAACAGTTTGATAAGGCACACAATGAATTCCTCTCATATGTCAGCCTCTTCAACTTATTAAGCACTCACACCCTACATCCTCAATTATTCGTTGTATGTATTCTAGTCTTTGCCTTCTCCTACAGTGTAGCCCTCTACACCTCCCTCTAGTACGTTGCCAAGAGTGTTATCCACCTTATGAAACTTCCTGGCAGATTAAAACTGTGTGCCCGACCGAGACTCAAACTCGGGACCTTTGCCTTTCGCGGGCAAGTGCTCTACCATCTGACTCACACCCGGTACTCACAGCTTTACTTCTGCCAGTACCTCATCTCCTACCTTCCAAACTTTACAGAAGCTCTCCTGCGAACCCTGCAGAACTAGCACTCCTGAAAGAAAGGATATTGCGGAGACATGGCTTAGCCACAGCCTGGGGGATGTTTTCAGAGGGAGATTTTCACTCTGCACTCCGCTGCAGAGTGAAAATCTCATTCTGGTATCCACCTTATGTCTTAACATGTCCTATCAGCTTGTCAGTGTTTTTTTATCGTCTTTTCTTCACCGGTTCTGTGGAGAACCTACTCATTCCTTATTAGTTCACCTACACTACCACATCTTGAATGCTTCAGATCTTTTCCAATTTTCTCACATTTCTTCCTCAGATTAAGACTGATGTTCAATCCTGTATAGAAAACTTTTGGTAAGGATGTCCTCTTTGCCTATGATAATCTGTTTTTTATAGCCTCTTTGCACCATCTGTCATGCATATTTTGCTTCCAAGTTAGCTTCATCTTATATTAAATTTATTGCTTATTTCATTTCTACTAATCTTCATTACTTTTGTCTTCTTTTGGTTTACTCTTTATCCACAGTCTGTACACAGACTTTTTATTCCAATCAACCGATCCTGTAATGACAATATATCAGTGAATATTACTGTTGATATCTTTTCACCATGAATTTCACTTCTGCTCTTGAGCATTTTCTTTATTTCTGTCAATGCCTTTTCAATGTACACATTCAACAGTAGGGGTAAAAGGCTACAACCCTGTCTTACACTTTTGAATCTGAGCATGTCGTTCTAGGTCCTCCATTCCTTTTACGTATTCTTCATTCTTGTGCATATTGTATATTATGTGTCTTTCCCTGTAGCTAAATTCTATTTGTCCAAGAATTTTTAACATATTGCATCATTTTATATTGTTGAAAATCTTTTCCAGTCTGAAAATTCTGTGTGTCTATTTTTCTTGATTCTTGCTTCTATTATCAATTGTAATTTTAGAACTGCCTCTCTGTGTACCTACTTTTCTGAAACCCAAACCGATCATCTAACAGTACTTTATTTTATTTTCAGTTCTTCTGATTATTATTTTTACCTACAACTTGAAGGCATGAACTGTTAATCTGATTATGCGATAGTTCTCGAACTTATCCACTCTTACTACTTTCAGGATTGTGTGGATGATATCGTTCCAAGTCTGATAGTATGTCTCCAGACTCATAGATTCTACCCATCAACTTGAATAGTCACTTGGTTACCATGCCTTCCACCCTCCCAATGACTTAAGAAATTCTGAAGGAACATTACCTATTCCTACTGCCTTATTTGATCACAAGACTTCCAAAGCGCTATTTAGCTGTTAGTTGAACCCCTACGTATCCTCTGCATGCAACCATTTCATCTTGGCATCCCTGCACGTACTGTTTATTTCTTTCCTAACTGATTTATGGTTCTGTATTCAAGAATCAGTTGTTGTGTTTCTTCTATTACCCATGGTGTTTTCACAGTTACCTTCCTCGTACATATATTTGACTATACAACTTCAGTTACTGCTGTTTTGAGAGCTGTGCATTCCTCTTCAACTCAACTGCCTACTGCAGTAGTCATTATCGCAGTATCCATAGCACCCGATGACTTCAAATGCA
This sequence comes from Schistocerca gregaria, assembly GCF_023897955.1. Classification (NCBI taxonomy): domain Eukaryota; kingdom Metazoa; phylum Arthropoda; class Insecta; order Orthoptera; family Acrididae; genus Schistocerca; species Schistocerca gregaria. The sequence goes on from NC_064920.1 coordinate 668,238,532, forward strand.
TCTCACCATTCCTCAGTGTTTCTGTATCCCACTGGTTTGCAAATGAGAAAGGTCTGCACCAAAATGATGCTGAAAAACATTACAACTCATCAGAAAGACAATCAAAGAAATGTGTGCATTGATCGTCTTGACAGGAAAGCCAATGACCATGAATTGTTCAGCCTTGTGACCACACGTCGAGAACCATGGATTTTTGAAAACGAACCTCGGACAAAGCACTAAAGTGAGGAGTGGCACACTGAGACATCTTCTCAACCAAGAAAAGCTAAAATGAGTAAATCAAAACAATGCTGATTTGCTTTTGTGACTGGAGGGGTATCACGCATATGTAATTTGTTCCTCTAGGACAAACTTCAATCAAGTGTTTTACAAAGATGTCCTTGAAAAGCTCATGAAAAGAGTCAATTGAGTGAGACTGGATATTGCAGATAGGTGGATGCTATATCATGAAAAAAATGTCGCATGGTCACTTCTATCACAGAATTTTTTTTACCTCAAAAGGCATTTTGGTTGTTGCACAGTCCCTCTATTCACCTGATCTGAGTCGTCGTGACCTTTTTTCTTTTCCTGAAACTGAAAAATGTCATTTTGGGACTCCAGAAAATATTCAAATCAATGTGAGAAGACATCTTAAAGGTCCTACCAGTTGAAGGCTTTCAGCAAACCTACTAAGACTGGAAACAATTATTATGCTAGTGTACAGCTACCAAAGGAAACTGCTTTGAAGGGGACCATACTGTTTGAAATAACAATAATAATAATAATAATAATAATAATAATAATAATAATAATAATAATAATAATAAAAACTTTGATAGATAAAAAATCAGCCTCAATACTTTTCTCACACATCTCGTACTTACGAGCTAACAGAAAGCTACGAATGTGTTTGATGGATTGTACAGGATCTCACAAGAAACCAAGTGAGAACAGCACTCCTTGTCTGGAAACAACATTCAGTGACTCTCGATAAGTGTCATAGTTACAGGACATGTTTTGAGGCATCAAGGGATCACAAATTTAGCGTTGGAGGGCAGCGTGGAGGGTAAAAATCGTAGAGGGAGACCGAGAGATGAGTACACTAAGCAGATTCAGAAGGATGTAGGTTGCAGTAGATACTGGGAGATGAAGCAGCTTGCACAGGATAGAGTAGCATGGAGAGCTGCATCAAACCAGTCTCAGGACTGAAGACAACAACAACATACACGGACCCATGGTATAAACCTGGCTACCTCTTCAGCACCAAATGTGAATTTGTAGCCCGGGCGACAAGTGGAACTTCTCGCTAGGTGTCAAACAGTGTTCACAGCATTAAATGGTGTTGAACATGTTCACAGCTCTAACAGTGCTGTAGAGCCCACTAAACCCAATGTCAAAACTTAAGTCTGCTGCTGAAAAGGTAACCATATAATTTTGACCCTCTACAGTTTCATTTCAAGACTTTTTGGAAATGGGTTGTTCAATATACTCTCTACAATCCCTCAAAGTCTGTCAGTACAATTTTGTCACAAACTCTATATGTAAATTATGATGTCTTTCTAGTCTGTTTTTCCACTCTTGCACCAGGATCCTATATGAAGTTCCTTTTGGACTGTATTCTATCCTCGTTCTTAGAATTCCCCCCCCCCCCCCTCTCTCTCTCTCTCTCTCTCTCTCTCTCTCTCTCTCTCTCTCTCTCTCTCTCTCCCCCCCCCCCCCCCCCCCCCCCGTGTGTGTGTAAGACAAAATACATATAACAACTGGTAAAAAATGCTGCATACTTCCAAAAAATGTTGAATTATTATGAAGAGAGAATAGAGAATTACTTGTACATTAACAGGTAAGGTGTCAGGTCTCCTTGCAATATTTCCTTAAACAACTCTGCAATGATGTGTTCTAATGTTTCCTTAAACAACTCTGCAATGATGTGTTCTATGTTTCTGTTGATATAACAAGCATAAATAAGTTCTTCACTATTTGTCTGCTTTACGGTACGCAGTTTCTTTACAGCGAGGGGCAAATTGTAAGAACTAGACAAAGCTCTTTAGAAAATTAATGCAGGAAACCAAAAAGCTTAAAAATATAAATAATTTCATTATTAACAAACACACAATACTTACATAAAAACAATAATTGTTAATACAATAATTATCAAAATTACAGTTTTTATTGTTGGTCTAAACACGAACACAAAAATCATAAAATTTCTTTATATTTCCTGAAACAATACTTGTTCCATTTCTTAAAGGGAAATATGGTAGTACGTTAACTAAATGCATTACAAAGATATTTCCTTCCTGGAGGAATGCCAACTATAAGATTGTTTTTGGGAGTACATGTTTCTGGTATCAACTTTCCTATGTGTGCAGTATAGCCATGTTCTTTAGCATAAAGACAACGGTCAGTATCTATAACATACATGCACATATGTCCCTGAACTGTCTTAGCATTTTCAGATCCATGTGTCTGGTCTGCACAATGGCCTAATACTAAATAATCATGAACATTCAAGCTTGAATTGCGAAATTCTTTACTGCGAGGATAACTCAAGACATGATTATCTTGGACACCTCCATAACAACACGGACAACATACAAATGCAGCTTTCTGAGTAATACAGCATTGAATTACTAAATCTGTTGCTACACCACATGCATGCAGAGATACACCAATATCAAATGATGCATCAAAGTAATCTAGATTTGTTTGACAAAGGTCAATATTTGCCAATCCTAACAGAGAGACTTTTTCCCAGGCACGATTCAAAGACTCCTCCTTATTTTCTAACAGGACTACGCGACAACGTGGAAGCATATAAGCAAGTATTATACCCAAATGTCCAGTGCCTGAACAGAAATCAACTATGGTGAATCCAGGTTTTGCAATTTTTAAAACGGCTTTAGCTAAATTTTCCAACTGCTGTTTCTTCCTCAGCATTCTTGATGGTGGGATATTGCCACCTTCAGGCAGTGATCTGTATGGGAGGCATGACCAGTCAAATGGTACTTCATTTCCAAATGGCATCTGTGCTTTACGAGGGAATATTCCCAACTGAGAAACTATTCTCAATGACTCTTCAACTTCCGTTTGATGTGTAAATATCCTGCTCTTTGGTTTGTAACGCTTAGGATCACTTTTGTAAAGGCTGTATTCTTCCACCTGAGGAAGAACATAATTGATATACGAGTAATCAGACACTCTACTTGTAATGTCTTTAATAACAGAGAGCGCTTCTCTCACACCATTCTGCAGCAGCATATTCTCATACCATTTTATCATTAAGGGAATGTGCTGCTTAAGATAAACCACATTAAGTGCTTGAAATAAAATGTGGATGCATGGCAGCAACATGATGTCCGCAAGTGTCATGTTTGGTCCTTCTGAAAACTTGTGTTCTATCACATTCGTCAGGTTGCACTTAAGTGCATCATTTTTTTGCTTCCCAATATTGTGAATACGAACAGGTTGGCTCATGTGAATCTCAAAACGTGCCAAATCAAGAGGAAGCATTACTTCTCCTGACTGCAGTTTGGACCTAAGAATATGCTTAACAGTACAAACCATATCCACTTCACAGAAGCGTGTCCAAAGTGAAGACTCAGCTGAAGCTACAAGGCAGCCCTGACGAAAACCTAATAGCTGTTGTGCTCCAGAACTCGCAGGGCACATCTTAACAAGTTGGCGCAAAACACTGCATAGACCTGCCACACAAATTCTGCCAGAAACAGTTAGTATGAGCGGTAAGCGACACAGCTTAGAGGTAGGTGGAGGCTCACTGACTACACAATACTGTAATTTCGATATGTCAATGAGGAGCGGTTCATGATCATTAGTCTTCTTCACTACAAATGCCACTGACACTTCATTGTGCAACTGCAGGTAATCCACAGCAAACAGGCATACAGCAGTTTCCAGTGGTGCTAGCACATTAGCTGAACTTCCGGGCTCCTCTGCTACTTCTACATACAGTCCATCCATTTCTGTGAAAATAAAATAAAATAAAAATTTACATAGTTCTGAAATTTATGAACATACCTGCTATTGGTATTAGTTTCCAGAAATAAAGAACAGAACATTTCATAGGTTAAAAAATGATTTAATGTTATTTACATCTGGACAAATTTTACTCAAAGCAAAAATGTTTTATTTTAAAAATGATAGTGAAGTAGAGCAGCACATATTTTACACTTAAACAGCCTAATCTGCGGCCTTTCTACAATCTTGCTATAATTTTTTATGATATTAGAAATTTTGTTTGCAAAATTTCTTAATTATACTTCCACAACTGAAGTTGTCCTCAACTTGAAATTCTTCAAATTAACAAATCATTGCCAGAGGTGGAAGAAGTGAAAAGCAACAGAAAATGTAGTAGTACCAACTGAGGATTAATCTCATAACATACTGTCAAGTTCTCTCTCCCTCGATATAAACTTAAACTTATGAGTATACATGGCAACATAAGAAGAAACCTCTGAAAAAATAAAACCTCCCTTGTCATTACTTATGTCCGTCTCAGTGCTAGAGTGCATCCAGTCCTGCATTTGTATCCTTGCTGTTATGTTTTGAGTTGATGTGGTTGTCGGTAAATATCCCCTATTCTATGTGCACCTTTGGATATATGACAGCAAAAAGCCCACTTTCAGCATCGGTCCTGTTTAAGCAGCACTTCAGAAAGGGGATGGCTATAGTGATCCTGCATTTGAAACTGAATTTAGCAGATCAGAATGTGAAGCAGAATGTGATGTTAATTCCATGCAAACTGATAGTGATGACTGTTCATCAGCTGACAGTTTGAGATGTGCCCACCAGTGGTATAAAATAAATCACAGCTATAAACATTAAGCTATCCTGAAATTCATGGTACGACTTCACATCTATAAAGAAAGTAAACAAATCAGTCAAAGCCCAGTGCACAAGTATATTTACAATTTTATTTATGGTCACCTTAAAACATTTGTACCTCGTTATTGTAAGCTTTAAGGACTCTTGTTGTCTAGAACTTATTTTGCAAGCTAAGATCCACACATACTGGTATAATAATTCAGCTATTGTAAGTAAGTCATTTCTTTAAATAAAATGTTACTTTTCCACAGCACTACTCACATCAAAATGACTGTGGAAAGTATTTCTCAGGATGTATACATCGACGAGAGAGAGAGAGAGAGAGAGAGAGAGAGAGAGAGAGAGAGAGAGAGAGAGAGAGAGAGAGACATCAGGATTTTTCATTAATTTCCCAGGAAAAATACATTTTTACATGTTAAATGACAATACACTTTCCCTGGAAGTTGTATAACATATCAATCCTTCACGTGGTTACGGTTTTATACACTGGCATACAACTTCCTGACACTTTAGCAAACGAAATCCAGCAACAAACGACTCATTTTGGAAATGTCTTTGATGCGCAGCATCATGTACACTTCATATTTTTGCATTATGAAAGTATAAATACAAATTCCACTAAATACAGCACGGTAGCTTCTGAAGTGCAGAAATTGAGATTATGTACTTCAGTCAGCCAGCCGTAGCTCATGACACATGATCTTGCCTGCCAATGACAGCATATATGTTACTCAGAGCAAGAACATGTGATGCAGTTGGCCAATAGCAACGTTACTGTTAAGTAGTTAGAACACACAAAGAGAAAAAGTTAATGTTTTAAATGAAATATACGAGGGTTGGAACTTTAATAGTGGCAACTATTGACTTACAGCTCGTACAAAACAGATACGTGTTTCAGTTTTACTGACCTTCAAAGCATTGCATTGTGTATAACCCATTGCCAGCGATGTGGAAGTCATCGGATACTCTTAGCAGTATCAGTTATGTTGACAGTTTGAGCAGTGCAGTCTATTGCCCGACTTATTTGTAGCAGTTCTGAAGCAAATGCCATGAAGTGTTTCCTTCAGTTTAGAAAATGAGTTGAACTTACAAGGGTTTAAGCACTTTGCAGTCCCATCAGTCAAACAAATCAGTAACAGCTTGCACTGTACATGCTTGAGCATTGTCCTGCAAAATGATGGTCAGGTCCTGCAGAAAGTGTCAAAACTTCTGTCTCTATGCTGTTCATTTTTGGAACACAACCTAGACCAGCTTAGAGATAGAGGTGATGACACTTTCTGTAGGACCTGACCATCATTTTGCAGGACAATGCTCAAGCACGTACAGTGTAAGCTGTTACTGATTTGTTTGACTGATGGGGCTGATAAGTGCTATACCACCTACTGCACTCCCCTGACGTAAGCCCTTTTAAATTTAACTCGATTTCTAAACTGAAGGAAACACTTCATGTCATTCAGTTTAGAACTGCTACAAATTCGTTGGGCAATAGACCACGTCGCTCGAACTGTCAACACAACTGGCACTGCTAAGAGTATCCTACAACCTATCGCTGCTTCAATTCTGACTGTATCACTATTAGGCATAAGAATAATACGAATATAAACATGACATGATATGTATATTCTTCCGCGTTTGCTGTTGTCTCACTCTAGTTTCGTAGTTTATTAGGCAGACAGGATTTAAATGAGATAGCAACAAACACGAAAGAATACATGGCAAAATGTTTATATTCGTATTATTCTTATGGTGATGAGAATACTGCATGTGATTCACAATTCATAAAAGTTCCTATTAGCAACCATCTCTTCTCACAGGTAGGAAAAAATTCAGAATGTAGAGTTGGCCATATTGACGAACATCCCAGTCTGCCAGTCGGATTTTCGTAGTACATTGAAATGCAGCTACATTCGAAGATGAACAATACGGAATTTGTATTTGCTTCATTCGATAATGTACGAAAATGCAGTGGTCGAAACTCGAGGCGAAGAAAAAAGCTTGTCTTCCACCTTTATTTCTTATTTTTTTACTGACGTAGAGGTTTTGGTGCCTGTATTTATCTTTGTGCCTGCAAAGCATGCCTGTGTAGTGCTACATATATTTGACAGCAGAAGTTAGTTGTGGCGGCACCTACCAACATTTTTCAGAACTTTCGCTAACTTTGCACTCGATTCTAAGCCGCAGGCGGTTTGTTGGATTACAAAAATCAGAAAAAAAGTGCGGCTTAGATTCGAGTAAATACGGTAAAACAAAACTTACTTTGAAAGTACTGCTTCTCAAACAATCATCTGCAATATTTTCCTGCAACCTGTTAAGAGCCCAACATACAAGCGACAGATAGCAGTCATCCCTCGAATGCAATTTCGCCTATAATCAGTCACTTGCCTTGATATTCCAAACATGAGCAATTTGCCCAGTATTTTCAATCAGTATTATGAATGCCACTGCATCATAAAGTTCTGCTATGGAAAATGAAGTGCTATGTTTAACAGTAGTTGCAGCTGATTTCCCTATCCCCAATAATACTTCTCAAACATAAATATTACATAAATAAACATTATAATTTATTAAACTTGTTTTTCACTGTTGCCAAATGGGCTGTGTACATCTTTCCAGTGTCCCAATACAATTTGTTTTACATTTATTAGTCCTCAATTCCTTTTTATTCAATAGCCTTACAATTTACTGCAAGTATTTACACAATTTACTCAACATGTATATAGAGATTTTGTCAACAGCAGCATACTGATTATCATAAACCTCGTTATGAACTGTATGTAGGAGAGCTAGATTGTATAAAATGGGATTTGAGTGTAACTGTGTAATAGACTTGCCCTGAACATTTAAACTGAACTGTCCTCTTATCATTACAGTAGGTACATATGTCATTCTGTTTACTAGTTAGAAACTTTAATAATGCATGTAATTATTTCATAAAATAAATTAGAATCGTAAAAGGGAGCCCACTGTATCATAACTGTGAATTTCTCATCAATTCTATTTCTATAGTATAAGCTTTAGAATGCTAATTTTTGCAAAATCAGAGGGTGTTTTTTTTTTTTTTTTTTTTTTTTTTTTTTTTTTTTTGTAATATAAATGGTAACATCAGCTTCCAATTCACTTCTCAGAGCAGTTCGTGGCCCACAGGTAACTTTAAATTCCAACATAAATTCCTTGTTCAATATGGGCAATGTGAAAGAAAACAAATCTGCACAACCATGCTTCATAATCAGATAAATGAGTCACTACAATATTGCCACGTACCACTGCTAACCAGCCAGGTACACATAGTGCATACATTAATTGCATGTGATCCATCAGCTTGCCTGGGATTTTCACGCGACTAGCTATCAGCAACTGATTGGTGTGATTTGCCCACTTACACGCAATCTACGAAGCGATTAGTCACCCATGCAATGGACTGTTGCAAAAGGGTTGCTCGTGTGTGGGGACCTTCACAAATGTAAATAGCTGTGACATCACGCTCATTAAAAAAAGTTTATTGTTGCGTAGTTTGCATAGTCTTTGTCCTAAAGTCTTTGATGCATTTTGCTGTCAGCAAACACTTGTGTGTGCACTGTGTTTCGTTGTTGTAAATTGTACATTTTCTTTGCAACCAAAGTTTTATTTTAATGTTAATTCTATTGTTTATATTTTATAGCTGCAGTAGTGGGCAAAAGCAAAATTCTTTGTTAAAGTATTAGTTCTTACTAGTCAAAATTACAAAAAATTAACTGAAAACTAAAACAATGAAAAATTCCTGTGGTTTTCCCAGATGAAAAAATTCGCATGTTTTGCCTGGTTCCCTCAGGGCATGTACACCCTGCTGAAAGTTTACATTTGGTATGGTATAAACGTTTCATCTGCATTCCAATGCACATTTCCAACCAGCAGCTGAATCTGGTTCATATTCTATGAAAAATCTCTGTCCCTAATTGTCATCAAAGCAGCATTCAATGCTCTACAAGGATTCGTAGATGTGGACGTTCACAAACAATCTCTCTGGCATATCCCCAAATGAAGAAATCTCTCAAATCAGATCACCTTGGATGATGTGTAAACAAAGCTAATTCATGCATCTAACTTAACCAAATCTGTTTTTACATGTAAGTCCCCAAAAGTTAAAACTGTTTTATTTATTCTATAAATGCCTGGTGTGGAACAAAGTGATTTTCAAAACCATTTTAGACAGTAAACCACTCTGGACTTGAGAAAAATTGATATTTTACTGCCTGATGCAGGTTCTTTTCATTTTCATCAAAGTGAGAACAAAACAATATTTCCTATGAATCTTAATGGTGGCCCAGTTCATTCATTTCACACTTGATAGAACCACCAGAATACAAAAAGCCTCTATACAACTGGAAAAAGAAGATTATGCAAATCAGCAAACTATAATTCGACACTGCAAATACTTGATGGAGTACAGTTCTTTGAAACACCTATCACGCAAAAAATTCTTCCAAAAACAATATACTACACAGTTGAGTGGGGGTTATTCATCAGCCTCATGTGGAGAACTACTTCAATGTACAGGAAGCACTCAACAACATGGCTATTAGGAATGTTGTTAAAATATCCAGACATGAAAGAGTCTCACTTTTGTCCATCCAAGCATACAGAATGTAAAGCTGTTAACTGATGTTTAAAACCAAATTTCAGGAATGTGAGGGTGAATGGTCACAAACAAAAAATTATGACCTAGCCATCCAGATAATTCATTAAGAAGTCTGTCCTGTAGTTTCTGTAGGGAGTTGGACATTTCATAACATTTAAAAATTTGAACCTCAGTCACCTCTGCTCCATCCGAGAGGGCAGCTAAACAAGTTATTCCGTCTTTCATGAATATAAAATGTAATCACAGCATTGTACTGCAGTTGCGGGAAGCCATTGATCATTACTATGCCGTACGTGCACTCAAGGGCCAGAACATTTTGACCATCTACATAATAGCTGATATGTCTACCTTTGGCACAGATAACAGTGGTGACACGTCATGGCATGGAAGAAATGAAGCCTTTGTAGGCCACAGGAGGGAGCTGGCACAAGATCTGCACACGTAAGAGACCTAATTCCCATAAATTACGGTGGAGGGGGTGATGAGCTCTGGCGCTACATTTAATCAAATCCCAGATGTGTCTGATCAGGTTCAGGTCTGGTGAGTTGGAGGGGTGGGGGAGTGAGGGAAGGTGGGTGCCAGCACTTCATTACCTTTAGGAAACAAGGTCATCATGAAGGGGTGTACGTGGTCTGCAACCTGTGTACAGTACTCCTTGCCATGATGGTGCCTTCGACGAGCTCCACTGGACCCACGGATGCCCACATGAACGTTTCCCAGAGTATAATGGAGCCACCGCCAGCTCGTCTGTCCTGCCCCACAGGTGTCAAGGAGCTGTTCCCCTGGAAGGCAACATCTCTGCGTCTCCTACTGACACGATGAAAGAGCTATCAAGATTCATCAGATTATGCAGCACTCGGCCATTGTGCCTATGTCCAGTGCCGATGATCACATGCCCATTTCAGATGTAATCGCCGATGTTGTGGTGTTAACATGGGCACATGCACGGGTCATCAGCTGCTGAGACTCATCGTTAGAAGTGATCAATGTACTGTCTGTTTAGACACACTTGTACTCTGCCCAGCATTAAAGTCTGATGTTAGTTCAGCAACAGTCCTGTCCAGTTTTACCAGTCTGCCCGGCATACGTCATCCAACATGTGTAATGAGGGGTGGCTACCCAACCCCATGATGTAGGGATGTGGTTTCGCCTTCGTTCACCAGTCTTTAAGACACTCACCACGACACGCCTTTAACACCCGACAAGATGTGCAGTTTCCAAAACGCTCATGCTGAGCCTCTGGACCATCACAATCTGCCCTCTGTCAAACTCAGATAGATTGCACACCTTCCACATTCTACACATGGACACTACCCTCAATGATGCTACATGTACCATGAGTATTTCTGATTAGCAGTCATTCCTCACCAGGTGATGCTACTATCACCTGGAAAGGTTTATATTGATAGTAAGTGGCTTCATAATGTTCTGGCTGATCAGTGTATAGTTGAACAAAGGAAAAAAATTATCCAGGCGAGTAGCTGCAAAGGGGTACCCTTCACTAACAACTTCATACAAATACAAAACCATAAAGTGTGCTATTATTAACCTTGTCGTAGAAATGTATTCTTAAGTAAAAAAGAAATAAAGTTAATGTACATGGTGGCAGCCATGTCAAGTAATATTTTAGGGAATTGGTTTAAAAAATTTATGTCAAAGACCCAGTCAAATCTTTACAAGTGTTCTCCCCAAGTAACTTACACCGTGCCTCTGTGACAAGTCGCTTGTCTTTCAAAACCGAGGCAGTTCTGTCCAGTGAAAGCTGCTGACAAGAGATGCCTTGACCCCTCTGCTGAAACTGCTAGTGAATTCACACCACTAGTTTAAGCCAATAGCGTGCGTGGGATACCAATCATGTGTGGACGCTGGAGTGTTCTGCGGAGCCTAACACAGTTGCTTCTCTCTCTTGTAATCCAGACCTCGAGCAAATGAGATGTCCTTTTGGAAGGCAGAGCCTCAGGCTCTGCTTTTCACGATCGGCCACCAATGTAAGTTAACATGAACTGCTTCCCCTTCCTTTGCCCATTTCAATTAATTGTTCGACCTCCGAGACTGGCCTAAACCTGGTAACTTCCAACTCTAGGTGCACCCCTCGTACATTGTACATTGGAATACATTCTTTTTATTGTACCTAATTTTCTGTTTTGTCATTTAACAGCAGCCCTGGATGCCCACACACTAATCCTGACCGCTTGACCTCCTGCACCCTGTCGTCATGAGGCCTATGTAACAACCTTCTCTTCCCCTTCCCCCTGCTCACGCACACATTAACATTAATTTTGTGATTAAATTTTATTCGACGTGTGTGATTTTCTAGCCAAAGCTGACAACATGTGGTGTAAGTGTATAAATCAGCTGCGTATCATGTCATGAGTGGGTCAGTGATGTTGAAACATGGCAAGGTGGAATACATCCACTTGCTGAAATCCCACTCCTTAAATATCTCTTTTTTTCCTTCCCATCTACTATTCCATACATAATTATGTGGTTTGAATATGTGAAATCTCCAGATTCATACACAAGCTCTAGTTTTCAAAACTTTATTATTTACTACATAATTTACAATCTGCTGATAAGTCACTGATGGCAAACACAGTGGATCAAAATAGCTTTAAAGAAGTGCAGAAGAAAATGTGCCAGGATCATGGCTCTCTTTTCCAGTCTGGCTTAGGCACCTGCAAAAGCTCCAAAGCAGTTCTGATATTGAAGAAAGGAGCCACACCAATTTTTTTCCAATCCAAGACCAGTATCACCTGCTGCAGTGGATTAAGTTTAAGAAGAAATTGAAAGACTGGCCAAGGAAGGAATCTGAAATCCAGAGAAGATCAATGGGCTACACCAATTGTAGCAGTACAATAAGAATCTGTGGAGATTTTAAAGTGACAACTGGAAATAGAGCAGTGCGCAGTCCGAGACCTAAAGAGCTCTTTCAGAAAATCAGAAATCTCAAATGTCTTATAAAAATAGAGTTATAGTATGCATATCTTCAATTGGAACTGGATGAATCCAAAAAGATAACAATTGTCAATATTCCATTTGGACTGTTTGAATATCAAATTTTACCATTAAACATAGTAAGTGCTCCTGCCTAATGTCCCAACAATTTGTGAAACAAATCACAAGTACCATGCATGGATGTGCCACTTATTGGCCAATATATAATCGTCAGTCACAAATATGGATGATCATGTGGAAAATTTGAAGATGCTTTTCACATGACTGGGAGAAAATGGTCTCAGGTACAACAGAAATAAATGTGAACTCTTGAAAAATGAAGTAGAACACTTAAGGTCACATCACTGGTGCAAGTGGAATCCAACCATCTGAAGCTAGTGTGGAAGCAATAAACAAGCTGCCGCATCCAAAGAATATCCAGGAACAACAATATTTCACAGGAAAAGTAAATTACTATGACAAATTCACCTAGGGATTTGCTGAAATCATTGGCTCACTACATCAACATCGGAAAGGGAGGGATTGCACAATTCAAATGGACCAAGCAAGAAGAGGCAGCATTTCTGAAGCACAGGAAGGAAATTATCATTGAAACTAAGTTGATGCACACTGACCCAAATCAAACTGTGGTATTATCCACTGATGCACCTTCATGTGGAATCACAGTAGTATTGCTTCACAGGTGCTCGCATAGATCAGGAAAGCCCATTGCCTTTCCCTCCAAGACTTTAAATGAACATCAGGTCAGATACAGCCAAACTGAAAAGGAAGCACTATCCATAATTTATGGGTCAAGAAATTTCACTACATTAGAGCGGAAAAACATTTCAACTGGTCACAGATCACTAGTATCTGGTTTCAATATTCCACCCAAGCAAACAGCTGCCAGTAATGACCATTCAGAGACTACAAAGCTGGGCAATCACATTGATAGGATAGAAGTATGAAATTCAGATACAGGTCCACAGAAAAACAAGACTGCCATTTGGTTCGTTTCAAAAATTTGCTTTGTCTGAAGAGCCCTGCTTGCAAATTGATGAAGAAATTATTAAACAGATCAATTCATTTTCAGTTGATCACTGAAAAATTCGAGAAACCATGACCAAACATGTAGCACTAAAACTGATTCTGTATTATGAGAAAAACAGATCAGATTATTTGTCAAAGGATAAAAAAAACTGCAACCATATTTTAATGAAAAAAAAGCCTACTATAAGCATCAGCCACAGACTGTTACTTCTTCAGACAGATTTCACAAGCCTTATCATATCCAAAATGTACCAAAAGAAAACTTTGAACTCACTTCATGACGGGCATGAGACTGTTGTCAGAACGAAACAAATGGCAAGAAGGAATTGTTAGTGGCAAAAAATGATTGAAGAAATGGTTTCACAATGTGAGCCTTGTCAAAACTGGGACTAAGCAACAGAACCATGGGAAAGAATACATGTTGAACCATTCTGAAAAGCATCCTGGTACATGTGTGCACGCGAGGGTGCGCGCGCTCGGGTGCACACATGTACCAGGGTATCCACATGTACCAGGATGGATACACACGCACACGCGCGCGCACACGCACACGCGCGCGCACACGCACACGCGCGCGCACACGCACACGCGCGCGCACACGCACACGCGCGCGCACACGCACACGCACACGCACACGCACACGCACACGCACACGCACACGCACACGCACACACACACGCACACACACAGCTCCCACATATAATCGAAATTACTTAAAAGCCACAATAAAAGCACTAAAAAAATCTTTGGCACAGAGCAATTCCCCACAACCACAGTTTCTGACAATGCTACAAAAGTTGTATCAAAGTAAATCAAAGATTTCCGTGGCAAGAATGGCATAGAACACCTGACTACAGCTCCATTTCATCCATCTTCAAATGGTGAAGCAGAAACATTTGTCAGGACTTTCAAGGATGTTATGAAAAAGGCCGACAAGCAAGATACTCTACAGAAAATGCATTTACCGCACAACTCCAAAACCAATAACTGGAAAATCACTTTCTGAGCTACTTCACAGCCATTAGCTGAAGATAATATCTTCCGTCTAAAGAGGGCATAAAGACAAGATTAGTACAAAGTTCTAGGCTGGTGATCAAGCATACGCGAAACACTTCTCAGAGAGATTGTTACTTGGATCACCGGGATCATTAGTAGTGTAATCAAACAGCTGGTAATTATGCCGCACATCATGGAGCTGCCTTACGGAACTATCAAAAGGCATCAATACCAATGCAGCATCTGGAAGAATACTTAGAAACATGAAACTGAAGATGAATTCTATTCATCTGTTCCCAGAATCAGCAGTAGAATGGGATGAAAATGGATCCCAGGATATTTTAGGGATTGAATCAGAAAATACACAGATTTATGGGACATCAACTGAACTTATGAGATCAACAAGGATTTGTCACAATGGGATTCACTATAGCCCACCCACAAATTAACTGGGGGAAGATAATTTGGCATTTGATTAGAGGTCAAGTATTGGTAATCCTTGAAATAGTTAGGATGCTAACACACATTTATTAACACAACACACAAAGCAGTAATTCTGCACAAGCATACCGTAACTATGTGAGCACAGCAAATAAAAAACAACTGGATACAGAAAGACATGGCGTTTCTATATACGAAAAGAAAAGTTCAAATATAACAAGCGTAGATAGTTCAGCTAGAGAAAGTTCAAATACAACACAAGCATAGACAGTTAAGTTGGAAACATTTTACTTAGAGAAATATTCTACATTTACACTTCACTAAAACCACATGCATTTCAAAATTTGACCCTGCTAATAACTGTCTGCTTTTAGATTGACCTTACTTGATAGTCTTTATTCCAATCTTTCTAAATAACAGCATGTTTTTTCTGTAAACTGCATAATTCAAAAGTTACTTTTATTCAAAACTGTCAACATCTAAAACGATTGAATCGTAAACTATAATCCTTTCAACAATTTCATCATTATTGTCTTTTAGTCCCATCTCTTCTGATTCCAAAAATTTAAACCTTTTCTAGCCTAATTGTTAGATTGTGAAATGCCTTTAGAAAATATGAGTTTCAGAAAATCCTTGGTACACTTTTGATGATTGGAGTGTGCACCAAAACTTCAGCCTTATGAAACACAACGCTTATTTGTATAAATTTAAGGACATACATCCAATAGTTAAGTGAAACAGTGTCTCTGCCTTGTGTGTTAAAGAGTATTTTTATTTTTTCTGTCTAGTTCAATCATGAACACAGGACATTTAAAAAACTGAAATATTAAGTGATTATAATTAAGACTTAACGTTGTGCTGGAAAGCGAGAAGAAAAATAACAATAAGTCACGGAACACAAAAATAAGCATAACGATGATGATAAGGATAATAATTTTACTTTTACATCCATATTAATACTTTTGCAGTAATTTCAAAAAACTTTTACTTTTTAACATTTTATAATATATGTCCAATGTGCGTCTTTAAACAGTCATCACACACAAAGCCACAGTCAGTCAGCAGCTATCAATCCAAGGGCACAATTACTGTTAGTTTACTCGTTAAGTCAGACTTGATCGAGCCATTGTGACGTATAGTAGGTATGTTAGTCAATCTGAGTCATTAAATTATAGTTGTACCAAGTTATCCGTATTCAGTTGGTTATTGTTGTTGTTGTTGTTGTTGTGGTCTTCAGTCCTGAGACTGGTTTGATGCAGCTCTCCATGCTACCCTATTCTGCGCAAGTTTCTTCATCTCCCAGTTCCTACTGCAGCCTACATCCTTCTGAATCTGCTTAGTGTATTCATCTCTTGGTCTCCCTCTATGATTTTTACACTCCACACTGCCCTCAAATGCTAAATTTGTGATAACCTGATGCCTCAGAACATGTCCTACCAAGCGGTTTCTTCTCGTCAAGTTGTGCCACAAACTTCTCTTCTTTCCAATCCTATTCAATACCTCCTCATTAGTTATGTGATCTATCCATCTAATCTTCAGCATTCTTCTGTAGCACCACATTTAGAAAGCATCTATTCTCTTCCTGTCCAAACTATTTATCATCCATGTTTCACTTCCATACATGGCTACACTCCATACAAATACTTTCAGAAACGACTTCCTGACACTTAAATCTATACTCGATGTTAACAAATTTCTCTTCTTCAGAAAGCTTTCCTTGCCATTGCCTCTGCAGACTTACAATATCATCGGCGAACCTCAAAGTTTTTATTTCTTCTCCATGTATTTTAATACCTACTCCGAATTTTTCTTTTGTTTCCTTTACTGCTTGCTCAATATATAGATTGAATAACATTGGGGAGAGGCTACAACCCTTTCACACTCCCTTCCCAACCACTGCTTCCCTTTCATTCCCCTCGACTCCTAACTGCGATCTGGTTTCTGTACAAATTGTAAATAGCCTTTCGCTCCCTGCATTTTACCCCTGCCACCTTCAGAATTTGAAAGAGAGTATTCCATTCAACATTTGCAAAAGCTTTCTCTAAGACTACAAATGCTAGAAACATAGGTTTGCCTTTCCTTAATCTTTCTTCTAAGATAAGTCATAAGATCAGTATTGCCTCACTTGTTCCAATATTTCTACGGAATCCAAACTGATCTTCCCCGAGGTCAGCTTCTAATAGGTTTTCCACTCGTCTGTAAAGAATTTGGACTAGTATTTTGCAGCTGTGACTTATTATACTGATAGTTCGGTAATTTTCACATCTGTCAACACCTGCTTTCTTTGGGATTGGAATTATTATATTCTTCTTGAAGTCTGAGGGTACTTCGCCTGTCTCATACATCTTGCTCACCAGATGGTAGAGTTCGGTCAGGACTGGCACTCCCAAGGCCGTCAGTAGTTCTAATGGAATGTTGTCTACTTCCGGGGCCTTGTTTCGGCTCAGGTCTTTCAATGCTCTGTCAAACTCTTCACACAATATCGTATCTCTGATTTCATCTTCATCTACATTCTCTTCCATTTCTATAATATTGTCCTCAAGTACATCGCCCTTGTATAGACCCTCTATATACTCCATCCACCTTTCTGCTTTCCCTTCTTTGGTTAGGACTGGGTTTCTATCTGAACTTTGGTATTCATACAAGCGGTTCTCTTTTCTCGAAAGGTCTCTTTAATTTTCCTGTAGGCAGTATCTATCTTACCCTAGTGAGATAAGCCTCTATATCCTTACATTTGTCCTCTAGACATCCCTGCTTAGACATTTTGCACTTCCTGTCGATTTCATTTTTGAGACGTTTGTATTCCTTTTTGTCTGCTTCATTTACTGCGTTTTTATGTTTCCTAATTTCATCAATTAAATTCAATATTTCTTCTGTTACCCAAGGATTTCTACTAGCCCTCATCTTTTTACCTACTTCATCCCTCAGAGCTACCCATTCTTCTTCTACTGTACTACTTTCCCCCACTGCTGTCAATTGTTCCCTTATGCTCTCCCTGAAACACTGTACAACCTCTGGATTAGTCAGTTTATCCAGGTCCCATCTCCTTAAATTCCCACCTTTTTGCAGTTTCTTCAATTTTAATCTGCAGTTCATAACCAATAGATTGTAGTCAGAGTCCACACCTGCCCCTGGAAATGTCTTACAACTTAAAACCTGGTTCCTAAATCTCTGTCTTACCACTATATAATCTATCTGATACCTTTTACTATCTCCAAGATTCTTCCATGTATACAACCTTCTTTTATGATTCTTGAACCAAGTGTTAGCTATGATGAAGTTACGCTCTGTGCAAAATTCTAACAGGCGGCTTCCTCTTTTATTTCTTACCCCCAATCCATATTCATCTACTATGTTTCCTTCTCTCCCTTTTCCTACACTCGAATTCCAGTCACCCATGACTATTAAATTTTCATCTCCCTTCACTATATGAATAATTTCTTTTATCTCATCATACATTTCTTCAATTTCTTCATCATCTGCAGAGCTAGTTGGCATATAAACTTGTACTACTGCAGTAGGTATGGGTTTCGTGTCTATCTTGGCCACAATAACACGTTCACTATGCTGTTTGTAGTAGCTTAACCACACTCCTATTTTTTTATTCATTATTAAACCTACTCCTGCATACCCCTATTTGATTTTGTATTTATAACCCTAACTATTCAGGTAGTGAAGGTAGACGAAAATTTAATAGTCATGGGTGACTGGAATTCGTCAGTAGGAAAAGGGAGAGAAGGAAACATAGTAGGTGATTATGGATTGGGGCTAAGAAATGAAAGAGGAAGCCGTCTGGTAGAATTTTGCACAGAGCATAACTTAATCATAGCTAACACTTGGTTCAAGAATCATAAAAGAAGGTTGTATACATGGAAGAATCCTGGAGATACTAAAAGGTATCAGATAGATTATATAATGATAAGACAGAGATTTAGGAACCAGGTTTTAAATTGTAAGATATTTCCAGGGGCAGATGTGGACTCTGACCACAATCTATTGGTTATGACCTGTAGATTAAAACTGAAGAAACTGCTAAAAAGTGGGAATTTAAGGACATGGAATCTGGATAAGCTGATAGAACCAGAGGTTGTACAGAGTTTTAAGGAGAGCATAAGGGAACAATTGACAGGAATGGGGGAAAGAAAGACAGTAGAAGAAGAATGGGTAGCTTTGAGGGATGAAGTAGTGAAGGCAGCAGAGGATCAAGTAGGTAAAAAGACGAGGGCTGCTAGAAATCCTTGGGTAACAGAAGAAATATTAAATTTAATTGTTGAAAGGAGAAAATATAAAAATGCAGTAAATGAAGCAGGCAAAAAGGAATACAAACGTCTCAAAAATGAGATCGACAGGAAGTGCAAAATGGCTAAGCAGGGATGGCTAGAGAACAAATGTAAAGATGTAGAAGCTTATCTCACTAGGGGTAAGATAGATACTGCCTACAGGAAAATTAAAGAGACCTTTGGAGATAGGAGAACCACTTGTATGAACATCTAGAGCTCAGATGAAAACGCAGTTCTAAGCAAAGAATGGATGGCAGAAAGGTGGAAGGAGTATATAGAAGGTTTATACAAGGGCGATGTACTTGAAGATAATATTATGGAAATGGAAGAGGATGTAGATGTAGACGAAATGGGAGATAAGATACTGCGTGAAGAGTTTGACAGAGCACTGAAAGACTTGAGTCGAAACAAGGCCCCCGGAATAGACAACATTCCATTAGAACTACTGACGGCCTTGGGAGAGCCAGTCATAACAAAACTCTACCAGCTAGTGAGCAAGATGTACGAGACAGGCGAAATACCCTCAGACTTCAAGAAGAATATAATAATTCCAATCCCAAAGAAAGCAGGTGTTGACAGATGTGAATATTACCGAACTATCAGTTTAATAAGTCACAGCTGCAAAATATTAACGCGAATTCTTTACAGACGAACGGAAAAACTGGTAGATGCGGACCTCGGGGAGGATCAGTTTGGATTCCGTAGAAATGATGGAACACGTGAGGCAATACTGGCCCTACGACTTATCTTAGAAGAAAGATTAAGAAAAGGCAAACCTACGTTTCTAGCATTTGTAGACTTAGAGAAAGCTTTTGACAATGTTGACTGGAATACTCTCTTTCAGATTCTGAAGGTGGCAGGAGTAAAATACAGGGAGCGAAAGGCTATTTACAATTTGTACAGAAACCAGATGGCAGTTATAAGAGTTGAGGGACATGAAAGGAAAGCAGTGGTTGGGAAGGGAGTGAGACAGGGCTGTAGTCTATCCCCGATGTTATTCAATCTGTATATTGAGCAAGCAGTGAAGGAAACAAAAGAAAAATTCGGAGTAGGTATTAAAGTCCATGGAGAAGAAATAAAAAGTTTGAGGTTCGCCGATGACATCGTAATTCTGTCAGAGACAGCAAAGGACTTGGAAGAACAGTTGAACGGAATGGATAGTGTCTTGAAAGGAGGATATAAGATGAACATCAACAAAAGCAAAACGAGGATAATGGAATGTAGTCGAATTAAGTCAGGCGATGCTGAAGGAATTAGATTAGGAAATGAGACACTTAAAGTAGTAAAGGAGTTTTGCTATTTAGGAAGTAAAATAACTGATGATGGTCGAAGTACAGAGGATATAAAATGTAGACTGGCAAAGGCAAGGAAAGTGTTTCTGAAGAAGAGAAGTTTGTTAACATCGAGTATAGATTTAAGAGTCTGGAAGGCATTTCTGAAAGTATTTGTATGGAGTGTAGCCATGTATGGAAGTGAAACATGGATGATAACTAGTTCGGACAAGAAGAGAATAGAAGCTTTTGAAATGTGGTGCTACAGAAGAATGCTGAAGATAAGGTGGATAGATCACGTAACTAATGAGGAGGTATTGAATAGGATTGGGGAGAAGAGAAGTTTGTGGCACAACTTGACTACAAGAAGGGATCGGTTGGTGGGACATGTTCTGAGGCATCAAGGGATCACAAATTTAGCATTGGAGGGCAGCGTGGAGGGTAAAAATCGTAGAGGGAGACCAAGAGATGAATACACTAAGCAGATTCAGAAGGATGTAGGTTGCAGTAGGTACTGGGAGATGAAGAAGCTTGCACAGGATAGAGTTGCATGGAGAGCTGCATCAGTTTTCTTTCTCCTGATAACAACGTCCTCTTGAGTAGTCCCTCCCCGGAGATCCGTATGGAGGACTATTTTACCCAAGAGGACGCCACCATCAATTAACCATACAATAAAGCTGCGTGCCCTCGGGAAATTGTTGCTTACTGACCTGTGTTGTTAAATCAATATAATTCATTGCAACAAGGTGATCATCAAGAGTATTTAAGAGCAATAAATGAATAATAAAGCTACAATTAAACTTGACTGTGTCATATAAAACTATTTAATATTTGTTTAAAGTACGTAAAAACCATCAAAAGTAGTATAGCCGGTTGTTAAGTTTACATCATCAATGATTAAGTAATTGTGCTGAGCCCAGAATTACAAATGAGTATACTGAACACTGCACCACAGAGGCAGTAGACAGTGGCCTTCCCCTGCTAACATTGTAAGTTAACCAATTCTTTCCATGCTTACTAGTGTTATAGGAACAGATAACGTGCTTTTGGATCTTCTTGATTTTTAGTTTATTCTTTACTTTGTTTTCACAACATTCTGAAAACGTTGAATGAGGACTTTATTATTTTTCCTGTGAGTGTTCTCCCACAAGAAAGACAAAATATCTAGCAGCAAAATGGTACTACAGTTTTACATAATGTGTACAAAGAAAAAGTGTACATTGTACATTATTATATTGCAAATGTTTGTTTAATAAAAATTGTTTCAACAGTGTGAAGTCAGCTCTATTGGAGGAGACAGAGTTCTGATGTTATTTGGCACTAAGAGAACACAAGAATACACAAAGGATAAAGTAAACAGGCATATGTACTGCCTTCTAAATATTGTTCAATGTGTTTGTAAGTAAATACTTTCTCAATCAAATAAAAGTTGATTTTTTGACGTGTTTGGACAACTCTTTTGCCATTCTTTCTGTTCTCAGCTGTATGAAGAATTTATCACAAGACTTTTGTGAAAAAGATCCACTATGAAAATTGCTAATGAACTAGTAGTATTGCTAGATCCTTAATTATATTATTCTAGTTTATATTTTGTAAGGATGTCTCCCTTTTAACCTAACTTTCACTACTTATGTGCCAAACTGTACAACACTCAGAACTCCTATTCAATTTTCAATTCAAACAAAAGAGCACACTTGTTAAATGAGTGAATGTTGGAGATTGTTCGAACTTAACTATAAATCCAAATTTTTGAGGTGTTGACAATTTATGATAGATATGTTTTCTGAATTTATGTACTACACATTTTAATTCAAAGACAGTTATCAAATATTATGCCAATAACAAAAATTAACAAAAACAGAATGAATTTAACTTTGTTAATTTGCAGTTACTTAATTTAAAAATGACATTGAAATTCAAATATTAGTCTTGTTTTTTTGCAGCAATTATCTATAACTACAATTTTCTGATAAATATTCGACTCCACATCTAAGCAGTTTGCCAGCACTGTCTGAACGTGTCTAATATCATCACACAACAAGGTACATGCTCTGCATGCATTTAGAACATGATCAGCAGTGTTGTGGTTAGATAAGATTCTTCAGTTCTTAAAAGCTGCTACAATGAAAGGGCTGTATTTTCAAATTTTTTGAGTCATTTAGTGATAACTGTCTTGTGACATACTTGCAGTTGGCAATCTAGTATTAAAAGTTTGTAAAAACAGTCCATTGATTTGTTAATAATGCAGCTAAGGTCTCTTATATTTGCAGTTAAATGTTATTTTGTTCCAGGAAATGTTAAATTACATCTTTTGTTTTAAAAAAGGGCTTTATTCTGGTGTTCTGGCCTTAAGATAGGCGACCAGGGCAAAAAATATACACTACATGTATGCTGTACGACAAATTAATCCAATCTCAATGTGTAGATGTCATTGTGATGGATGCCATTTGGCCTGCTGATGACACTTACTGACCACACTAATGAATTACTTATATCCACAAAGGAATACCTATAAAGAAGAACAAGACTTGTATATCCTAATAAACACACTGTCACCCACCTTGCACCTCATTACAAAGAATGTCCAATCTGAATCTTGAGAAAAGGTTCTTCTCAGCCCTAATAAATGCTAAACAGAAAATTTAGTCCTCCTACCGTCATAAATGACAAAAGGGGAGCTCAATGACCTCAAGCAGCTGATAATTTTTCATGTATTTTCATGTTTTCTTGTATGATACACACAACAAGAACCACACTCTCGAAAATGAGAGCCAATCAAGAAATTTAAGCTTCATTTTCAGATTACGTGACCCAAAAATTACGGAAATCATATTCTATTCAGCATTTCAAAATTTCTAAAACAGTAATTTGTTGTTAGCTTGCACCTCTCACACAATACATAGCTTACTGCCTTTGAAATGTTTACAACTAGCTGAGTACGTACCAAATTAATCTGTCTATTCAAACTCCACTTGCCAATTGCCTTTGAATTCGGCGTAGCATTCGATGATCTAGTATTTTCTGCCTTACATACACAACAGTTGTAGAGACAAATCCAGTAGCAAATGCCAATCCTTCAAATATCCAGAAGTTTCTTTCCTCAAGCCAAGTTACCTTGTCACAACTGAAACAAGATTCCAGGGAAAATACAAAACAATCAGCACAAAACAAAAGTAAACACTGTTTAACTTCTAATGGCTGGGGTTCAAATCATGTAGAATTTTTTAAAGAACATCATAGTTGTATAAATTATTTGTTTCTTAATTTCAATTTCAGCCTTAAGACCAAAACTGCAACTATGAAACAAATACCTCCTGCAGCCAACAGTGAATATAACAAGTGCACCTGTAGTATAGGAGTAGTGTAGTCAAATGTCAAAGTTAAAAGTCAACTGAAGTGAGCAGATAGTTTGGTGACACTACTACAATTACTAACACAACTAAATACTAATGCATAAAGTTCAACAAATAAACACTGAAGGTTTCTGGGTACAGTGACATGCCCTATCACACAATAACAGTATTTCTCGATTTTCAAAAAGCATTTGACTCGGTGCCACACCTACGCTTATTATCAAAAGTTCAATCACATGGGGTACCAAGTGAAATTTGATACTGCTATGAGGACTTTTTGATAGGGAGGATGCAACAGTTTATCTTGCATGGAGTGTCATCATCAGATGTAGAAGTAACTTCAGATGTGCCCCAGGGAAGTGTGTTGGAACCCTTCGTGTTCATGTTTATTAAAGACCTTGCAGACAATATTAATAGTAACCTCACACTTTTTGCAGATGCTGCAGTTATTTATAACAAAGTATTGTCTGAAAGAAGCTGCATAAATAATCAAAAGAGGTACGAAGACTGGCAACTTGTTTTAAATGTTCAGAAATGTAAAATAGTTCTCTTCCCGAAAATCCTACAATTATAATATCAATGAGTCATTGTTGGAACCTGCAAACTCATACAAATACCAGGGTATAACACTTTTTAGGGATATGAAATGGAATGATCACATGGGCTCAGTCATGGGTAAAGCAGGTAGTGGACTTTGGTTTCTTGGTAGAATACTGGGGAAGAGTAATGAGCCTACAAAGTAGATTGCTTACAAATCACTTGTGCGACCAGTTCTAGAATACTGCTGAAGTGTGTAGGGCCCCAACCAAATACGACCAACAGAGCATATTGAACATATACCGAAAAGGGCAGCATCAATGGTCACAGGTCAGTGTGATCAGTGGGAGAGAGTTAATGAGATAATGAAGACACTGAACTGGCAGACTGTTGAAGACAAACATAAACTATCACGAGAAAGTCTATTAACAAAGTTTCAAGAACCAGCTTCAAATGATCATTCTACAAAAATACTACAACCCCTTAAGTTCAAATGGTTCAAATGGCTCTGAGCACTATGGGACTTAAAATCTATGGTCATCAGTCCCCTAACCCCTTAAGTATCGCTCACATAGGGATTGTGAGGATAACATTAGAATAATTACTGCTTTCATAGAGGCATTCACAAAATGCTCCACGCGGTAATGGAACAGGCAGAAACCCTAATAACTGGTACAGTGGGATGTATCCTCTGCCACGTACATCACAATAGTTTGCAGAGTATAGGTGTAGATGTAGAACTGTCACTGAATAAAACCAACATTTTGACCACAGCTGTGTGGTGTTCCTCTCAGTCTGGTCGTAATTTTGTTGCTTGGAGGCCATTATATTTCATCATGACTCTTCCATTGAGCACTTTACATTGAAGGGGATGTAGAAGCCCAAGATTTTGAGGGGTCATTTAAATATTAAAATATCCTAAAAACATGAACAGAGAGGGGATTGCTTTAGCTTTCACCATCCTGGCTGACAGCCATGAGAACCCAGTCAGGTGCATAAGCAACTTGAGACATGACTTTTACCAACAAAAAACAGCAAGTGAATAACCTATTTTCCTCTTGAGGAAAATGTTTATCTACAAACCATTTGATGATTACTGTTAGTTGTGGCATCTACTGTATGGGCAAAAACACTAGATCCCACTCTCTCCGTCAAAACTGTAACAATTTTATGCTCAGTGCACAGTGGACAATGTGCATGGGACAAGATGTTTGAAACCTCGCATTCAGGCTTGTAAGCATAGGCCAAGGTCTAAAACTTAACATGATAGAATTATTTCCATATAGATTAATTATCTTATTACAAAACTTCTTGCTGAACTGAAATGCTAATGCATTTCAGAAATAAACACAAATATCAAAAGCGAATATTCAAAAATTACTCCTAAGCTCAGACGATGTTCTGAATACAACTTACCTTCTTATGACATTTGAGCCTGAGTTTGTGCACCTTAAAACTTCCTTATAATGTGTAGGCAGGCATGCAGCTATCATCCTGCTGCGTATTTCAAATGCTGAAATGCACAATAACCATCCATTTCACAGTTAATTGATTTCCTTAATTAAATTACACAGTTGCATAAGTTATAACAGTTAAAACACTATGAAGAATTCTAACACTTCACTTCAGTCTGACAACATTAGAAAATATCACAAGAAATTATGTACAAGCAAGGAAGAGTCGTGTAAAGAAAACAAATTGTGAATGTCTAAAATGCTTATTTTAGTTGTGGGCTAGTTTTTGGTTTGCAAGAGGACTGCTAGGTTATTGTCTTACAATAGCGTCTTCAAGATGAAAACCAGTATTCATTGATAAATATGAAATTTTTATGGCAAGAAGAGAGAAGAAACAATCAAATCTGTTATCATGTGATTGGAGATGGCTGGTTATAGACGTTCAAATGTCTAATCCACTCTATACTGTTACTTTTAAAATAATTTAAATTTTAATGCTGTAATATCAGTTCTTAAACTACAGCTTCCTGTTCAGTACTGCTATCATGTTAATTCAGTATCAGCCTAAAAAAATTTACATTACTACAAACAAGCATTACATACACTAAATTACATTGATGAAATAAAATCTGTGAATTGTCCTTAAATGTAATTTAATTTCCATGGTAGAGGTATGCTTCTAATACACTGAAGTGTTCAGTTATCCTCATGGTTGCAGGTTTAGTAGAAAAAGGGAAAGAGCCCATCCTTTGCTGAGGTCCTACTTAAATTTATGTAAAAATGTACCACAATACTACAGAATTTTTTAACTGGTAAAAACCTAGTACATCATTTACCAGTGCCACACTTCAATTTCTCTTTCTTACCCTCACCAAATACCAACAACATTATGTGAATCCTGCAAATAACAAATAAATTTCTCTCTCAACAAACCTGTCACAAAAGCAACTTTATGCAGAAATTAAAGGATTAATTTCCTTGCACTTACATTGGCTTCAAACCAGTACCCAGTTCTTTAAAGAACTAAGCATGTCTTCAAGTATGGAAGCCAGAAAAAGCTTCGGAAAGGTTTGAAATACTAGATGAAACAGTCTTGGTAATTTGCAATCTATTTTATGGGTAAGTTAGTTTTTCACACATTTCACTGTTTATGACGTCATAACTTCTGAATTGTGTCATGCAATGATATAATTTTGCAGATATATTGAGTGATATTTGTAGATACTTGATGCTAAATCTGTTACGAACAGAGTTCTTAGTAAAAAAGTAATAAATTAAAATATCACGTTCAATGTTGCAGTTTTACTGCATGAACAGTGCTCATGTAGCAAGCGGTAAACTTTTTTCTTTAGTTATTTTGTTGGGAGTCTCAGCAAAAAAACTTTCAAAAAGGTTCGACTTTAAGTGTAAATTTTGCTTTGGAAGCCGGAAAGTGCTCTTTTTGCAAATACTGGATTAATGAAGTTCATGTATTTGTGTGCAACCAGATACACTCCCTCAAGACAACACACGACTGCTAACTGTAATATTTGACTTATTATGTTACGCTTTCAATAAAAGATTATTCCTCTCGATGAGTAGATTATGACAGATTTTAAATTGGTTAATAATCATGTGAAATTCAGAAAATTGAAATTTTGTTGCCCTTGCACTGCAGCTGGTATCTTACTCCAAGAGAGATTTTAGTAACATAGATATGAATTTTACTTTTTCTGTAATGACTAACCAATGTAAAAATCCACATGAAAAATTTGTATCTCCAAGTTCTCTTCACCCAAATATGTTGGACCAAAATCAATTTTTACACCCTTACATAATTATAAAAAATGTAACTGTTGCAACAATGCCTGTTACATAGCATGGTAACTGCAGAGGTTGGTTGGATGGTTTAAGAGAGGGGGGAAGGGACCAAACTGCTAGGTCATCAGTCCCTTGTTCCAAATAAAACAATGTCACAAGGATGAGAATAAAACAAGCAAGACTGACAGCACAAAACTGAGAAAAAGAAAAAAAAAACCACAAGAACAACGGAAGGATAACAAACACTTAAATGGACAAAAGAGGAGAAGAAAAACACAGAAATGCAACAGGTAGAAAGAGATTAAAATGACAAAACAAATTACCATAGCTGGCTCACCATGAGAACAAAAAGGAGAAGCCAGCCACTCTGCAACACATTAAAACCTCCACCCTAAAAGCACTAGGGTGGAGGACACAGAGGGACGAAGGACATGCGCTAAAACTTAGATCAAATGATAAAACCCACCCTCACAAATAAAACATGAAACTAACTAAATCAGCCGATGAGGCGTTGTCAGATAAAATTAGCGGCCACGAGTCTGGTAACCAAAGATTTCGACGCAGGGCAGTCAAAAATGGGACAGTGCACCAGAGTATGGGCCACAGTCAACAGGGCGCCGCGTCGACACTGAGGCATGTCTTCACAGCATAGGAGGTAGCCGTGGGTCGCCCAAGCATGGACGATGCGGAGCCGGCAGATAACCACAGAGACCCTGTGAGAAACCCATGTAGAGGACTGCCACACATTCGCAGACTCCTTAAGGGCATGCAGTTTGTTGTGTGTACTGAGACTATGCTATTCCGTCTCCCAAAGCCGAAAACCTGGCGGTATAAAAACAAATGCAGATCAGTTATTGGAATGCAAATCTCCATAAGCAGTTTCTGTGTAGCCTGTTTGGCCAGCCTGTCAGCAAGTTCGCTGCCTGGGATTCCGACATTTCCCGGGGTCCACACAAACACCACTGAACAACCGGACCATTCCACGGCATAGATGGACTCCTGGATGCTCGCTACCATAGGATGATGAGGGTAGCATTGGTCAATAGCTTGTAGGCTGCTCAAGGAGTCAGTAAACAGAAGAAACAACTCCCCAGAGCATGAATCGATTTGCTCAAGATAGCAAGATTAGCCAACAGCTCCGCAGTGAGAACACTGCAGCCATCAGCCAAGGAATGCTGTTCAGTATGTCCTCCATGGACATACGGAAAGCTGATGTGACCATCAGCCATCAGGCTGTCAATGTAAACCACTTAATGGCCTTGGTACATGTCAAGAATTGAGATGAAGTGACAGCAGAGAGCCGTGGGGTGTACATCTACACCTACATCTACATTTATACTCCGCAAGCCACCCAACGGTGTGTGGCGGAGGGCACTTTACGTGCCACTGTCATTACCTCCCTCTCCTGTTCCAGTCGCGTATGGTTTGCGGGAAGAACGACTGCCAGAAAGCCTCCGTGCACTCTCGAATCTCTCTAATTTTACACTCGTGATCTCTTCGGGAGGTATAAGTAGGGGGAAGCAATATGCTCGATACCTCATCCAGAAATGCACCCTCTCGAAACCTGGACAGCAAGCTACTCTGTGATGCAGAGTGCCTCTCTTGCAGAATCTGCCACTTGAGTTTGCTAAACATCTCTGTAACGCTATCATGCTTACCAAATAACCCTGCGACGAAATGCACTGCTCTTCTTTGGATCTTCTCTATCTCCTCTGTCAACCCGACCTGGTACGGATCCCACACTGATGGGCAATACTCTAGTATAGGTGGAACGAGTGTTTTGTAAGCCACCTCCTTTGTTGATGGACTGCATTTTCTAAGTACTCTCCCAATTAATCTCAACTTGGCACCCGCCTTACCAACAATTAATTTTATATGATCATTCCACTTCAAATCATTCCGCACACATACTCCCAGATATTTTACAGAAGTAACTGCTATCAGTGTTTGTTCCGCTATCATATAATCATACAATAAGGGATCCTTCTTTCTATTTATTTGAAATACATTACATTTGTCTACGTTAAGGGTCAGTTGCCACTCACTGCATCAAGTGCCTATCCACTGCAGATCTTCCTGCATTTCGCTGCAATTTTCTAATGCTGCAACTTCTCTGTGTACTACAGCATCATCCGCGAAAAGCCGCATGGAACTTCCGACACTACCTACTAGGCCATTTGCATATATTGTGAAAAGCAATGGTCCCATAACACTCCCCCGTGGCACGCCGGAAGTTACTTTAACGTCTGTAGATGTCTCTCCATTGAGTACAACATGCTGTGTTCCGTTTGCTAAAAACTCTTCAATCCAGCTACACAGCTGGTCTGATATTCCATAGGTTCTTACTTTGTTTATCAGGAAACAGTGCGGAACTGTATCGAACGCCTTCTCGGATTCAAGGAAAATGGCATCTACCTGGGAGCTGCCAGCACTTCTGCTTTTGCTGATGAAGGTGAGGAAGCCAAGTCAATCGGGCATTGAAAACAGGTCCTAAGAATCGAAACGTCTCCACTACAGTGAGGGGAACATCAATGACGTAAAAGTTCTGGTTCCAGATTAATGGTACGATGCAAACAGAAGTGCATAACACATGACTCTGCGGCCGAAAACTGGAAGCTGTAGGCTAGAGCCCATGACTGCACCTTGTAGATGGCTCCCTGTAGGCATCGCTCAGCAAAACCAGTACTGGAGGAGCAGTACAAAATGCAGAAGTCATTTTCATACAGAGAGGGTGAGACAGACAGCTCTACAGCTGCTGCTAGACCATTAATGGCCAATAAAAACAGAGACACTCTCAATACAGAGCCCTGCAGGACCCGATTCTCCTAGATATGGAGGGAACTATGGGAGGCACCAACTTGGACAGGAAATACTAGATAAAAATCAGGAGCTGGCATCAGAAACCCCACTCGTATAATGTGGCAAGGATATGATGTCGCCAGGTGGTGTCATATGTTTTTCGTAAATCAGGAGAAAGAAAACTGGCGTTCTACGGGTCGAAGCATGAAATGTCAGATCCCTTAATCGGGCAGGTACGTCAGAAAATTTAAAAAGGGAAATGTATAGGTTAAAGTTAGATATAGTGGGAATTAGTGAAGTTCGGTGGCAGAAAGAACAAGACTTTTGGTCAGGTGACTACAGGGTTATAAACACAAAATCAAATAGGGGTAATGCAGGAGTAGGTTTAATAATGAATAGGAAAATAGGAATGCGGGTAAGCTACCACAAACAGCATAGTGAGCGCATTATTGTGGCCAAGATAGAAACGAAGCCCACGCCAACTACAGCAGTACAAGTTTATATACCAACTAGCTTTGCAGATGAAGAAATTGAAGAAATGTATGATGAAATTAAAGAAATTATTCAGATAGTGAAGGGAGACAAAAATTTAATAGTCACGGGTGACTGGAATTCGGTAGTAGGAAAAGGGAGAGAAAGAAACGTAGTAGGTGAATATGGACTGGGGCAAAGAAATGAAAGAGGAAGCCACCTGGCAGAATTTTGCACAGAGCACAACTTAATCATAGGTAACACTTGGTTCAAGAATCATAAAAGAAGGCTGTATACATGGAAGAAGCCTGGAGATACTGACAGGTTTCAGATATATTATATAATGGTACGACAGAGATTTAGGAACCAGGTTTTAAATTGTAAGACACTTCCAGGGGCAGATGTGGACTCTGACCACAATCTGTTGGTTATGACCTGTAAATTAAAACTGAAGAAACTGCAAAAAGGTGGGAATTTAAGGAGATGGGACCTGGATAAACTAAAAGAACCAAACATTGTACGGAGTTTCAAGGAGAGCATAAGGGAGCAATTGACAGGAATGGGGGAAAGAAATACAATAGAAGAAGAATGGGTAGCTTTGAGGCTAAGCAGGGATGGCTAGAGGACAAATTTAAGGATGTAGAGGCTTATCTCACTAGAGGTACGATAGATACTGCCTACAAGGAAATTAAAGAGCCCTTTGGAGAAAAGAGGACCATTTGTATGAATATTAAGAGCTCAGCTGGAAACCCAGTTCTAACCAAAGAAGGGAAAGCAGAAAAGTGGAAGGAGTATATAGAGGGTCCATACAAGGGCGATGTACTTGAGGACAATATTATGGAAATGGAAGAGGATGTAGATGAAGATGAAATGGGAGATACGATACTGCTTGGAGAGTTTGACAGAGCACTGATAGACCTGAGTCGAAACAAGGCCCCTGGAGTAGACATCATTCCATTGGAACTACTGACGGCCTTGGGAGAGCCAGTCCTGACAAAACTCTACCATCTGGTGAGCAAGATGTACGAGACAGGCGAAATACCCTCAGACTTCAAGAAGAATATAATAATTCCAATCCCAAAGAAAGCAAGTGTTGACAGATGTGGAAATTACCAAACTATCAGTTTAATAAGTCACAGCTGCAAAATACTAACGCGAGTTCTTTACAGACAAATGCAAAAACTAGTAGAAGCCGACCTCGGGGAAGATCAGTTTGGATTCCGTAGAAATGTTGGAACACGTGAGGCAATACTAACCCTACGACTTATCTTAGAAGCTAGATTAAGGAAGAGCAAACCTACGTTTCTAGCATTTGTAGTCTTAGAGAAAGCTTTTGACAATGTTGACTGGAATATTCTCTTTCAAATTCTGAAGGTGGCAGGGGTAAAATACAGGGAGCGAAAGGCTATTTACAATTTGTACAGAAACCAGATGGCAGTTATAAGAGTTGAGGGACATGAAAGGAAAGCAGTGGTTGGGAAGGGAGTGAGACAGGGCTGTAGTCTATCCCCGATGTTATTCAATCTGTATATTGAGCAAGCAGTGAAGGAAACAAAAGAAAAATTCGGAGTAGGTATTAAAGTCCATGGAGAAGAAATAAAAAGTTTGAGGTTCGCCGATGACATCGTAATTCTGTCAGAGACAGCAAAGGACTTGGAAGAACAGTTGAACGGAATGGATAGTGTCTTGAAAGGAGGATATAAGATGAACATCAACAAAAGCAAAACGAGGATAATGGAATGTAGTCGAATTAAGTCAGGCGATGCTGAAGGAATTAGATTAGTAAATGAGACACTTAAAGTAGTAAAGGAGTTTTGCTATTTAGGAAGTAAAATAACTGATGATGGTCGAAGTACAGAGGATATAAAATGTAGACTGGCAAAGGCAAGGAAAGTGTTTCTGAAGAAGAGAAGTTTGTTAACATCGAGTATAGATTTAAGAGTCTGGAAGTCTTTTCTGAAAGTATTTGTATGGAGTGTAGCCATGTATGGAAGTGAAACATGGATGATAACTAGTTCGGACAAGAAGAGAATAGAAGCTTTCGAAATGTGGTGCTACAGAAGAATGCTGAAGATAAGGTGGATAGATCACGTAACTAATGAGGAGGTATTGAATAGGATTGGGGAGAAGAGAAGTTTGTGGCACAACTTGACCAGAAGAAGAGATCGGTTGGTAGGACATGTTCTGAGGCATCAAGGGATCACCAATTTAGTATTGGAGGGCAGCGTGGAGGGTAAAAATCGTAGAGGGAGACCAAGAGATGACTACACTAGCAGATTCAGAAGGATGTAGGTTGCAGTAGGTACTGGGAGATGAAGAAGCTTGCACAGGATAGAGTAACATGGAGAGCTGCATCAAACCAGTTTCAGGACTAAAGACCACAACAACAACAACAAATCAAAAAAGACAGCAACAAGGTGTTAGCATCTGGAAAAGGCTGTTCGGATGACAGACTCGAGGGACACAAGATTATCAGTTGTAGAGCGACCCATGCGTAAATCGCCTTGGCTTGGAGCCAGTAAGTCACATGACTCACCGACACACCATACATTCCAGCAGCTTACAAAGAACGTTGTTGAGGCTGATGGACCGATAGCTACCCACACGAGCAGTTTTTGCCGGGTTTGAGCACTGGTATGATGGTGCTCTCCCGCCGGTATGATGGTGCTCTCCCGCCAGTGGGATGGAAAGATGCCATCACACCAGACCGGTTGAAGATTACTAGGAGATGTCACTTGTAGTCAGACAAGAGATGTTTAATCATCTGACTGTGAATCCAATCTTGCCCAAGAGCTGTGTCAGGGCAATATGCAAGGGCAATGAGGAGCTCCCACTCTGTAAATGGGGCGTTATAGGGTTCACTGTGGCATGTAGTGGATGAGAGGACTTCACCAGGAATGCCTGTTGGGGTCTGGTACCCAAAAACTCGTTTGATCTTTGCTCAGACTTGGGAAGGTGACGTATGGCACCCAATGGTCGACACATACCTCTCCCAACATTCTTGTTTTCGTCATTTGATAAGCTGGTGAATGGGGACCTGTTTAAAGGGTATGAGGTGCTCCAGGGAAGGGTGCCACTTATGTCACTGTAGAGCTCGCCATTGCTCCTGAATTGCCTAAGTGACTTCCGACGACCACCAAGGGACTGTCTTTTGCCAGGGGCACCCTAAAGAACAAGTGATCGCATTGTATGCCGCAGAAACGATCGTTGTGGTTACCTGCTCAGCCACCACATCAATGTTACCATGTGGGGGACATTCAACAGCGACAGCAGAGGTGAAGGCTTCCCAGTCTGCCTTGTTTAAAGCCCATCTGGGCAGGCGTCAATGGGCCTGATGCCAGGGCAGTGACAGGAAAATGGGGAAGTAGTCACTACCACACAGGTCGTCATATGCTCTCCAGTGAATAGAAGGGAGAACGCCAGGACTGCAAACAAAGAAATCAATGGACGAATATGTGCCATGTGCCACACTGAAATGTGTGGGGCCACCTGTATTTCAGAGGCACAGGTCAAGTTGTGAAAGTAAATTTTCAACATCTCGGCCTCGGCCAGTAAGAACTCTGCCACCCCACAAGGGTTATGAGCGTTAAAATCTCCCAAAAGCAGAAGAGGTTTAGGGAGTTTCTCAATCAGTACAGTCAATGAGTTCAGCGGTACTGCACCGTCTGGAGGAAGATATACGTTGCACACAGCTATTTCCTGTGTTGTCCTTATCCTGACAGCCACAGTTTCAAGAGGGGTTTGAAGGGGCACAGGTTAACTGCATTCTGAGTTCAGGACATACAAGTGAACTCCACCTGACACTCTGTTATAGTCACTACGATTTTTGTAATATCCGCTATAGCTGTGGAGGGCAGAGGTTCGCATTTCGGGGAACCAGGTTTCCTGAAAGGCAATGCAGAATGCAGGTGTAAAGCTTGAAAGTTGCCGTAGCACAGCCAGGTGATGGAAAAAACCGCCGCAATTTCGCTGGAGGATAACGTTATCATGAGGCTGGGAAGGCATGAAGTGTGCAGGGAGGTAGGTTATGAATCATGATCACCTGCTACCACAGATTGAGTAATTGTAGTCATTTCTATGGTGGATGAGGCATCAGTGAGAAGCAGGTCCGCAGGGGACGCTAAGATCTCCACCACATCCTCAGATGCAGAACTGATAGGGAGTGGTGGTGTTGAGGCCACCAGAGGGTCCTGTTTCTTAGCAGACCTTCTTATTGGTTTGCTTGCTCTCTCTCTCTTCTCTTTAGAGGCTTGCTGTGAAGACTTCTCCAAAGCAGCATCAAGGCTTGGAGGAAGACCATGGAGCTCTTTGTCCAGTTATCCAGCAGCTTTTGGCTCCTTGAGCCTTGGACGAGTGTCCGCCAAGGCGTTAGTGGAAACCTTGGGAGAGAGGGCCACAAGGGACCCCTTCCACACAAGAGGAGCTGGAGAAAGCTGTTCCTTCTCTGGCAGGGAGGAAGGGACCAATGTCCCCTGTGTTTGGGGGGGCCTTGCTCCTGAAGTAGGTGCTTTGGGAGCAATGGACGAAGATTTGCCCCCTACTACCAAGGGGCAGATGTATTCTGGTGGCCTGGAGGGCTCACTGTTGGTGGCACAGAGTGATGAACCACTGGCACATGGTATGGCGATGGTGATGTAGCTGCAGCATATGTCGACGTCAACCAAATGGGGTGTAATCTTTCGAATTTACGTTTAGCCTCTGTGTAAGTCAACCGGTCCAGGGTCTTGTACTCCATGATTGTCCACTCCTTTTGGAGTACTGGGCAGTCTCGCGAGCAGGAGTAGTGGTGCTCTCCACAGCTGATACAAGTGGGAAGAGGCACACATGGAGTATCTGGATGCAGTGGATGTCCACAGTTTTGACATGTGGCACTGGAAGTGCAGTGGGAAGACATGTTCTCAAACTTCCAGTACTTAAAGCACCGCACAGGCGGAGGGACGTATGGTTTAACATCAAAGCGATAAACCATCACCTTGACCTTTTCAGGCAATGAATCACCCTCAAAGGCCAAGATGAAGACACCGGTAGCAACCCTGTTGTCTCTGGGTCCCCTGTAAATGCACCGGATGAAATGAACACCGTGGGGAGGTTACAGCTTAGGCATCAGCTGTGTGATCCCTTTCTTGTCAGGGGGCTACCACCAAATGGGTACATGATGGCCCCACCACAATGAAACGGCTACCATGTCGGATATTGGGTGCAGAGAAATCCAATATTGGCATTGGGGCGAAAGAGGGCAGGAGATAACGGAAGAAGATGACATACCCCAGAAATTGTCTTCACCCAAATTGCTGAATCGCAGATGGAGACGCAAAGCCATGATAAGAGATTCAGGAGATTGAATCTAAGGGCACTATGGATAACTCGTGCACCACGTAAAGGCGTCCTTCCCCACATTACCCGCACTTGTGTACAATTTTGAACGTGGAAGGTCAAACCATAGAATGGGACCTGAACCCACAGGGCCGAAAAGTCTGAGACTCCTTTTAGTCACCTCTTACGACAGGCATACCTTGTGGCTATTCCAACAACCAGACCCGCAGGGGGCTAACTGCTGAGCCATTGCTGCTGGGATCTAAGGTATTATTACCTAATCGGATGATCCACGCTGAGGGCTTTACGTTGGTGGTGCTGAAAGTTGCTTCCACTGAGCTGAATATTTCACAGTGACTGTAACTCATTCAGGCAGTTCATTTCTGACCTCGAAGTTTATATATAATGAGCAACTGTTTTGGCAAACACATACAAGTTAAATTGCTTTCTTAACTAAGAACTGCACCTTCGTTTCAATATTTCTTGTTTTGGAGATGGTGGTCAGGAATTTTTTTTCTGTGGTACATCTCAGAACACAATACAATACAGAATGGTATACTGCACATTTTGTTTTCACATGGGTTTTCATGGCACACTTCATATTTCAAGCAGACGCAGACATCTTTGTTGGAATTGTCCCTTACAAAACATTTTCAAAATGTCTCCCAGTATGAAGTAGAATATTCTCATTATCAAAGCCTCCTCCACTGCCACACTTTTCCCAGTCTTTATCAGTTCTCATACCAGAGACAGACTAAACACTATACATTGTCCTGTTATTATGCAGTGTAGGGTATGAGAAATAAAAATTCACAGTTCGAGGATGTTAAAAATGAACTTTCAGTGCTGTTACACAATATTACATTCCAATATGAGTAAGGTCAGAGGGAGCACCTGCCCCCATATTCAAGTTGTAATCAATAGAAAATTGCAGTCTATTGATACTTACTTCCAGCTCATCCTTTCCAGTTCAGGCATATTCGAGATACAATAGGTGTCACCATCCAGGTTTTGCTTCTGTCACTCAGCTTGATTTCTAAGTACAGTATCAGTTGACATACTGAATTTCTTCTGGGTTCAGCTTTTTCCCCAGTTGTTCTGACTTGTAGTGCCCATTTCTTCCAATAGCATCACGTGCAGTTGTTCTGTGACTATGAATCTAAAGAAGTTTGTCTAGGCTTGATACTTCTTGGCAGATTAAGACTGTGCCAAATAGGGACTCTAAGCTGGAACTTTGTCTTTTACAAGCAATGCCTTTACTGACTGAGCTATTGGTATCTGCCCTCAAAGTTTCAATTCTGCCAGTATCCTTCATTTACTACTTTTTTTGCTCTGCTGGACTAGAACTCCCTGAAGGGCAGACACAGCAGAGAAAGGCTTACCCTTAGCTTAGAAGGGGTTACAGGCAGAATTCAAGCTGCTTCAATATCGCAGTCAATAAGAACATCGTCCTCGAAAGGAACAGTTCTGGGTTTGAGTTCCTGTCTAGCACACAGCTTTAATCTGCTTGAAAGTTCCATTGCATTCTGTGAAGGAGTGCCCCCGTGAATGTGCAACATGTCAAGTTAAACAAACAATACTGACCCTCTGCTTTTTGTCATGAAAGTATGAACTTATCCCTACATCTACACGTCTACATCTATGAAATTACTCTGCTATTCACAATAAAGTGCCTGGCAGAGGGTTCAATGAACCATCTTCAAGCTGTATCTCTACTGTTCCACTCTTGAACGGCGTGCAGGAAAAACGAGCACTTAAATTTTTCTGTGCATGACCCGATTTCTCTTATTTTATTGTGATGATTATTTCTCCCTATGTAGGTGCATGCCAGCAGAATATTTTCGCAATCGCAAGAGAAAACTGGTGA
This sequence comes from Schistocerca gregaria, assembly GCF_023897955.1. Taxonomy (NCBI): domain Eukaryota; kingdom Metazoa; phylum Arthropoda; class Insecta; order Orthoptera; family Acrididae; genus Schistocerca; species Schistocerca gregaria. The sequence goes on from NC_064920.1 coordinate 668,276,534, forward strand.
TTGAAATTTCATGAGAAGATCCCGTCACAACAAAAAATGCCTTTGTTTTAACGATTGCAACTTATAACGATATGTTTACGTAATGTGTATACATAAACATACGTTATAAACGTCCCCGTTCGTAGTCGCTAATTATAACAATATATGTTTCTTTTGTGCTGCAACATATGGCTATAATCAGTGGTGGAAATATATTTGCAAACGCCGACCGTGTGCGGCTGCCTCTTGTTGGATCGTCTGATCAGTCGGAAGTTGCATTGCAGAGGAGAGTAAATGCCTATTCAAAATATAATTAATTTTGGATAGCTCAACATGAATTTCCTAAGGGACCGTAGTTTATCATGCATTTACCAGTAGAATGTGGCGCGGAGAAAATATTTCGCCGCATACAACTTCCGTCCGATTTCGACGAAAGAATTTGTGACTGTGAACTCTCTATTTGGCAGAAACATAAAGAAAATTAAATAACTTCATGAAGGAGTGAGACATAGACTCTACACTAAATAAATAGTCCATACACCAATTCCATTTAAATCTGAATTTATGGCAATTAACAGAAGAACTTACACTACAATGAAGAATTTTAACATGGATGCCGTTTTGACTGGCACTTCTCTTCTCGTAATGACAATAGCTCCTTTGATGTTTTCACATACACGTCGCACAATAAATTTACTGCTATGCAGTATTGCACTTTTACTTTACACTAAAATAATAATATTTTTAACGACAATAATAATACGGCGGCAAGACATGCGCGTCCGACACATGTTACAAGAGACAAGAGAAGAATGAGTAACTGTTCATAGAGAATATCTCGTAAATAAAAAAAGAACATGTGTAAAAGTGTTCTTCTTCTGTCCGTTTTTCGCGCCGCGATTTTCAAAGTCAATAACTCACTGCATCTCTGACGGCGCTTCGACAATAAACAAGTTACGTCACAGGTCGTTCACCCTTTACATTCTCGCAACATTATTTGCTAACTGTAGCTGTTGCCGAGCGACTGCTTGATTAGTGAATGATTTAAAGTGATAAGGCAATCACATAATGTTACACACTCCAATTCACGTATCATGTCTGTGGCACTATCTCCCCTACTTCCCGATAATAAAAAACGAGCTGCTCTTCTTTGTATTTTTTTGATGTCATCTGTCAGTCCCATCTGATGCGGATCCCACACCACACAGCAATACTCCAGAATATGGTGGACAAGCGTGGTATAAGCAGTCTCTTTAGTAGACCTGTTCCACCTTCTAAGAGTTCTGCCAATGAATCGCAGTCTTTGGTTGGCTCTACCCACAACATTATCTATGTGATTGTTCCAATTTAGGGTACTTGTAATTGTAATCCCTAAGTATTAGTTGAATTTACAGCATTCAGATTTGTGTGACTTATTGTGTAACTGAAATTTAGCGGTTTTCTTTAGTGTTCATGTGATTAACTTCATGTTTTTCTTTATTCAGCGCCAACTGCCACTTACACCATACAGATACCATATCTAAATCATTTTGCAATTTGTTTTGGTCATCTGATGACTTTGCAAGATGCTAAATGACAGCATCATCTGCAAACGATCTAGGAGGGCTACTCTGATTGTCTCCTATGTCGTTGATATAGATCAGGAACAATAGAGGGCCTATAACACTTCCTTGGGGAACCCAAGATATTATTTCTGTTTTATTCGATGACTTTCCATCTGTTACTATGAGCTGTGACCTTTCTGACAGGTAATCACGAATCCAGTCACACAACTGAGGCGACATTCCACAGGCATGCAGTTTGGTTAGAAGAAGCTTGTGAGGAACAGTGTCTAAAGCCTTCTGGAAATCTAAAAATATGGAATCAATCTGACATCCCCTGTTGATAGCACTCATTACTTCATGAGTATAAAGAGCTAGTTGTGTTTCACAAGAGCGGTATTTTCAGAATCCGAGCTGACTACGTGTCAATAAATCATTTTCTTCGAGGTACTTCATAAAGTTTGAATACAGTATATGTTCTAAAACCCTACTGCAAATCGACAATAGTGATATAGGCCTGTAATTCAGTGGATTACTCCTACTTCCCTTTTTGGGTACTGGTGTGACCTGAGCAATTTTCCAGTCTTTAGGTACGGATCTTTGTGTGAGCAAGTGGTTGTATATAATTGCTAAATATGGAGCTTTTTTATGAGCATATTCCGAGAGGAACCTGACTGGTATACAATCTGGAGCAGAGGCCTTGCCTTTCGTAAGTGATTTAAGCTGCTTTGCAACATTGAGGATATCTATTTCTATGTTTCTCATCTTGGAGTTGTTCTTGATTGGAATTCAAGATTTACTTTGTCTTCTTTTGTGAAGGAGTATTGAAAAATCATGTTTAATAACTCTGCTTTAGTGGCACTGTAATCAGTGACTTCACCATTCTTATTGCGCTGTGCAGGTACTGACTGCATCTTGCCGCTGGTGTGCTGTATGTATGACCAGAATCTCTTTGGGGTTTCTGCCAGATTTCAAGACAGAGTTTCATTGTAGAAATTACTGAAAGCATCTCGCATTGATGTATGCACTATATTTTGAACTTCTGCAAAACTTTGCCAGTCTTGGGGATTTTGCAATCTCTTAAATTGGACATGCTTTTTTCACTGCTTCTGCAACAGCGATCTGCCCCATTTTGTGTTTTGTGGGTGATCAGTAGCATCACTTATTAATTTATGTGGTATATATCTCTCAATTGCTGTCGATACTATCTCTTTGAAATCATTTCACAACTTTTCTACGCATACATGATCAGATTGGAAGTAGTGCAGACTGTCTCTTAAAAAGATGTATAAGAGCATTTTTATCAGCTTTTTTAAATAGATATACTTTGTGTTTCTTTTTTATGGTTGTAGGAGCTACGGTATTCAGCCTAGCAGCTACTGCCTTGTGGTCACCAAACCCTGTATTCGTCCAACACTCACTATTTGTCCAGGATTATTTGTGGCTAAGAGGTTAAGTATGCTTTCGCAACCATTTATGCTTCGAGTGGGCTAACAAACTAATTGTTCAAAATAATTTTCTGAGAAAGCATTCAGTACAATTTTGGATGAGTTATTATGCCTGACGCCGGCTTTAAACATATAATTTTTCTAGCACATCGGGGGTAGATTAAAGTCACCACCAACTATAATTATACGAGTGGAATACCTATTTGAAATGAGACTCAAGTTTTCTTTGAACTGTTCAGCAACTATACCTTCCAAGTCATCGGGCAGAGGGGCGGGGGGAGGGGGGGGAGTCTGTAAAATTACCCAATTAATAGTTAAGTCCAACTGTCAAGTATAACCTCTACTCACACTATTTTGCAGGAACAATCTACTTCAATTTCACTACAAGGCAAACTACTTCTGACAGCAATAAATACTCCATCACCAAATGTATTTAATCTATCGTTTCTGAACACTGTTAAATCATTAGAAAAAGTTTCTGCTGAGCTTATTTCCGGCTTTAACCAGCTTTCTGTATCTCTACCTATTTGAGCTTCAGTGCTTTCAATTAGGACTTGGAGCTCTGGTTCTTTCCCAACACAGCTACGACAATTTACAATTACAATACCGATTGTTTCTACAACTAACTTACTGTGTTTTACCTGCCCCCTTTTAGACAGACACCCTTTCTGTGGTTCCCTGAGGCCCTCTAATCTAAAAAACCACCCTGTCCCTTCCACACAGCCCCCGCTACCTGTGTAGCCACTAGCCACTTCCTGTGTGCAGTGGACTCTTGACCTCTTAAGCAGAACCTGGAAACCCACCACCCGATGGTGCAAGTCAAGGAATCTGCAGCCTACACGGTTACAGAACTGCCTGAGCCTCCACTCGGCTTTGCACCAAAGGACCACAGCCAGTTCTATTGACAATGCTGCAGATGGTGAGCTCCGCCTTAATCTCACAAGCAAGACTGGCAGTCTTTACCATTCCCATTAGCTGCCCACAATGAGAATCTCCTCCGATCCAAAGTGACATACGTCATTGGTACCGACATGTGCCACCACCTGCAATTTGATGCACCTTGTACTCTTCATTGCATCCGGAAGCAGCCTTTCCACATCCGAAATGACTCCCTCCGGTGTGCACCACAGAGTGCACAATGGCTTCCTTCCTCCTCTCGCCCCCCCCCCCCCCCCCCCCCAGTGATTCCCCTTGGCAGCAGCCTCAAGCTTTGTGACAGAAACCAACGCAGCCTGGAGCTGTGAGCGAAGGGTTGCCAACTCAGCTCGCATCTGTACACAGCAATCACAGTTCCTATACATTACAGCACTCACTCCTGTTTGAAGCTCGTAAAAATATAGAACAAACAAACGGTGTACTCGCCTTCTTAGCAGTAGGAACACGAGGTGCTCTGTCACCGATGGTCTATCCAACACTGAGCTATACTAACCGAAACTAACAAAAGCCCGTGCGATTCCAGGGTCGATAGCAACGGCGGTACGGTATGCTAAACTGTTATTAAAATAAAAGCTTGTGCCTAGTAAGCACTCCAACATGCAAGAAATAACAAAAATAATCTAGCAACTACACAGGTATCTGTAAATAAATAAGTCACTCCTGCTGGAAGCTTAAAAAAATTATACAACAAAAGGGAGGCATTAATAATGTAATATTTTGGTTAATCATAGCAGTTCTCATTACCTCCTTGGAATGGAATGGTAATTTTCTGTAAAGAATCTGAATTACATATACTGTCCAGTTCTGCCTATCAGACTTTTTGACTGTAGTAGTGCATACATAAATAACCAAGAATAATGTGAGAGACTTATTTAACTGAGGAAAAGTCATACTAGAACTGTACACACTGTATTAACTATTCAGCATAAAAAACTTCTAAATACAGAATGAAACAGAGTTTTAATAAAAGAGAAGCTGGTCTTAAAATTAGTGTGAGGACTGAAGTATACTAAAGCTTCACAACATAAACAAACTGCCTGGAGTAAAACACAATTGCTAATGTAACATCACACTAACACATAGAGGAGATATTCAGCTCACTTGCTATGTTTCAGATTCTTAAAACATTCTAATGATCAACCATCAGTAAAATTAATGTATTACAACTTACCAAATTAACGATTACACACAAACTTACAATGAAGTTCTAATTTCTTTGAACAGCAGGCAACAGTACAGACTACTCATTTCCACAAGAAGTAAGTAGAAATTGGTTGTTCTTATCAGTGTGAAATTCGTAACATACCTGTACAGGGATGGCATGATTCAACAATTTCATAGTCTTCTTTTAACCAGCAATCATTTGTAGAATTTCTTGTAACAGGATTTGAATGGTTTGCACCTGAGCTCGATGTAAGATGGCTTTCTATTATTAGTACAAACAAAGTCAGCCTGAAACAAATCCTTCAGTGATCAAAATTCTCTCTGAAACTGATGGTGAAACAGTATTTGTAATTAAAAACTTTGGTTCTCATTGATAAGAATCACAACAAAGTCCACCACATAAACACCAATCCATGGAGCAGTAAATGAAATGCCTATAGTGGTCACCATGTTTTTCTGCAAATTAGAAACTTTCACGAAGCAATGTTCACACTGTTCTGTATCTGACAGAAGGAAATAATTGAAAAACAAAGTCTGAAAATTTTATGAACAATGGTTTGTAAGTACTTTAATTGGAAGTATTGTCTCCTAAGCCAATGAAACTATCGAATGTTAGTTTACTTTCATATTTGTATTCATTAATGCCATATGCTATTTCTTATCTAAAGCTATGACTTCCATGTTTCACCTACAATTTCAAATAGTCTCAGACATCTCCTATGGAATTAAGGTTGGATGAGATAGCAGACCAGTCAAGGTGCAAAGGGTGCCTGAGTATTTCTCAAACCAGAAAGGTGTGCATGCAGCCTCGTGAAGATGTCCGTTACATTGGAAAATAGGAGTGTCAAATGCATATTCACCATGAAGATGTAGAAAAAGGGTAGCACTTGGTCACTTAGAATGTTGAAATAAATGCCCTGTTTAATGTTCATGGTAACATGAATGAGAGGGCCCCAAATCATGGTACAAAAAACACTCCCAAAACAGCACAAAATCACTTTCAGCTGAACTACACCCACCAAGCACTGTGGTGCTTCACTGGGCTGCTCATGCATTCTATGCCTAGCATCATTTGAAAAAGAGGCAAAATTATGTCTCACCTGAGTACATTACAAGCCTCCAGTCAGTTACAGTCCCAATGTCTGCTTCATTTGGTCCACTGCAACCCCCCCCCCCCCCCAACACACACACACACACACACACACACACACACACACACACACACACACACACAGAGAGAGAGAGAGAGAGAGAGAGAGAGAGAGAGAGAGAGAGAGAGAGAGAGAGAGAGAGGAGTCAACAAGCATTTGACAAAAGCAGCAATCACGAATGGGAGAGGGATAACAGGATACAGGTTGGGGGAGAGAAGAGCACACACTGGCGCAGAGCATGCACAACAAAGTTGCCAGATGCAGCATCAAGAAGCTTTGAGAGGTGAGCAGGGGAGGGAGAGGCAGAAATGGGGTGGAGCAGAGAGGGGAAAAGACTGGTGGGTGTGTTGGCAGAAACACACAGACAATGAAGGTGAAGGGATGTGAATTGGAAGGAAGTGATAGGACAGGGGGTGCAGAAAGTGTTTGGTGGACGGTGTGGAGACCTGGTGTAAGGTGGTAGGACTGAGGCTGTGTGGGGATATGGCATGGGAAATCTGTCTGTGGACTAGATCTGGAGAATACTGCCTGCCTATGAACGCCTTTGAGAGACCTTTAGCATACTTGGCAAGGCAGTTCTTATCCTTGTAGACACACTGGCTCCTGGTGGAAAGACTGTATGGGTGGGATTTTCTGGTGTGGAAGGGAGCCATCAGAGAGGAAGAGGTCAACATCTAGGAAGGTAACACGCTGGGTTGAGCAAGACAAGGTGAAAAGGCTGAGGGAAAAGGTGTTAAGGCTCAGACAGAATTAGGGTTGGGTGTCTTTGCCCTGAGTCCAGATCATGAAGACCCTACCAATGAATTTGAGCCACACCAGAGGCACCTGCATGGCACCTTCCTAGCCACCAAAAACCCCAAAACCCTGGTCTTGTTCAGGTTCATTGATGATACCAACATGTATTAAATTTGGGATCAAGGTGCCCTATCTTATTCCTTCACAATCTCAATACCTTCTCTCCCATCCATCTCACATGGTGCTCCTTAACCCAGTGTACTATCTTACCTGATGTTGACCTCCTCCTCTGTTATGGTTTCATCCACATCTCTGTCCACTTCAAACCACCCAACAAGCAACAGTACCTGAATTTCGACAGCTGCCTTCCCTTCCAAACCAAAATAAACCCTCCCATACATCCTGGTCATCCAGAGACAGTGTAGAAGCAGTGACAAAAATAGACAAGATACTGGAAGCATTCTGTGGATTTTGCAAATTCACACAATATATCCAAATAAGCCACTGGCGTTCTACGCATCGTAGCGTGGAATGTCAGATTCCTTAATCGGGCAGGTAGGTTAGAAAATTTAAAAAGGGAAATGGATAGGTTAAGGTTTGATATAGTGGGAATTAGTGAAGTTCGGTGGCAGGAGGAACAAGACTTCTGGTCAGGTGACTACAGGGTTATAAACACAAAATCAAATTGGGGTAATGCAGGAGTAGGTCTAATAATGAATAGAAAAATAGGAGTGCAGGTAAGCTACTACAAACAACATAGTGAACGCATTATTGTGGCCAAGATAGATACGAAGCCCACACCTACTACAGTAGTAAAAGTTTATATGCCAACTAGCTCTGCAGATAACGAAGAAATTGAAGAAATGTATGATCAAATAAATGAAATTATTTAGATAGTGAAGGGTGACGAAAATTTAATAGTCATGGGTGACTGGAATTCGGTAGTAGGAAAAGGGAGAGAAGGAAACGTAGTAGGTGAATATGAACTGGGGCAAAGAAATGAAAGAGGAAGCCACCTGGCAGAATTTTGCACAGAGCACAACTTAATCATATGTAACACTTGGTTCAAGAATCACAAAAGAAGGCTGTATACATGGAAGAAACCTGGAGATACTGACAGGTTTCAGATAGATTATATAATGGTACGACAGAGATTTAGGAACCAGGTTTTAAATTGTAAGACATTTCCAGGGGCAGATGTGGACTCTGACCACAATCTATTGGTTATGACCTGTAGATTAAAACTGAAGAAACTGCAAAAAGGTTGGAGTTTAAGGCTATGGGACCAGGATAAACTGAAAGAACCAGAGGTTGTACAGAGTTTCAAGGAGAGCATAAGGGAACGATTGACAGGAATGGGGGAAAGAAATACAATAGAAGAAGAATGGGTAGCTTTGAGGGATGAAGTAGTGAAGGCAGCAAAGGATCAAGTAGGTAAAAAGATGAAGGCTAGTAGAATTCCTTGGGTAACAGAAGAAATATTGAATTTAATTGATGGAAGGAGAAAATATAAAAATTGCAGTAAATGAAGTAGGCAAAAAGAAATACAAACGTCTCAAAAATAACATCGACAGGAAGTGCAAATTGGCTAAGCAGGGATGGCTAGAGGACAAATGTAAGGATGTAGAGGCTTATCTCACTAGCGGTAAGATAGATACTGCCTACAGGAAAATTAAAGAGACCTTTGGAGAAAAGAGGACCACTTGTATGAATATTAAGAGCTCAGATGGAAACCCAGTTCTAACCAAAGAAGGGAAAGCAGAAAGGTGGAAGGGGTATATAGAGGGTCTATACAAGGGGGATGTACTTGAGGACAATATTATGGAAATGGAAGAGGATGTAAATGAAGATGAAATGGGAGATATGATACTGCGTGAAGAGTTTGTCAGAGCACTGAAAGACCTGAGTCGAAACAAGGCCCCCGGAGTAGACAACATTCCATTAGAACTACTGACGGCCTTGGGAGAGCCAGTCCTGACAAAACTCTACCATCTGGTGAGCAAGATGTACAAGACAGGCGAAATACCCTCAGACTTCAAGAAGAATATAGTAATTCCAATCCCAAAGAAAGCAGGTGTTGACAGATGTGAAAATTACTGAACTATCAGTTTAATAAGCCACAGCTGCAAAATACTAACACGAATTCTTTACAGGGAATGGAAAAACTAGTAGAAGCTGACCTCGGGGAAGATCAGTTTGGATTCCGTAGAAATGTTGGAACACGTGAGGCAATACTGACCCTACGACTTATCTTAGAAGAAAGATTAAGGAAGGGTAAACCTACGTTTCTAGCAATTTGTAGACTTAGAGAAAGCTTTTGACAATGTTGACTGGAATACTCTCTTTCAAATTCTGAAGGTGGCAGGGGTAAAATACAGGGAGCGAAAGGCTATTTACAATTTGTACAGAAACCAGATGGCAGTTATAAGAGTTGAGGGACATGAAAGGGAAGCAGTGGTTGGGAAAGGAGTGAGACAGGGCTGTAGTCTATCCCCGATGTTATTCAATCTGTCTATTGAGCAAGCAGTGAAAGAAACAAAAGAAAAATTCGGAGTAGGTATTAAAGTCCATGGAGAAGAAATAAAAACTTTGAGTTTCGCCGATGACAGTGTAATTCTGTCAGAGACAGGAAAGGACTTGGAAGAGCAATTGAATGGAATGGATAGTGGCTTGAAAGGAGGGTATAAGATGATCATCAACAAAAGCAAAACGAGGATAATGGAATGTAGTCGAATTAAGTCAGGCGATGCTGAAGGAATTAGATTAGGAAATGAGACACTTAAAGTAGTAAAGGAGTTTTGCTATTTAGGAAGTAAAATAACTGATGATGGTCGAAGTACAGAGGATATAAAATGTAGACTGGCAATGGCAAGGAAAGCGTTTCTGAAGAAGTGAAATTTGTTATCATCGAGTATAGATTTAAGTGTCAGGAAGTCATTTCTGAAAGTATTTGTATGGAGTGTAGCCATGTATGGAAGTGAATCATGGGCGATAAATAGTTTGGACAAGAAGAGAATAGAAGCTTTCGAAATGTGGTGCTACAGAAGAATGCTGAAGATATGGTGGATAGATCACGTAACTAATGAGGAGGTATTGAATAGGATTGGGGAGAAGAGAAGTTTGTGGCACAACTTGACCAGAAGAAGGGATCGGTTGGTAGGACATGTTCTGAGGCATCAAGGGATCACCAATTTAGTATTGGAGGGCAGCGTGGAGGGTAAAAATCGTAGAGGGAGACCAAGAGATGACTACACTAAGCAGATTCAGAAGGATGTAGGTTGCAGTAGGTACTGGGAGATGAATAAGCTTGCACAGGACAGAGTAGCATGGAGAGCTGCATCAAACCAGTCTCAGGACTGAAGACCACAACAACAACAACAACAAGATAGAAACTAATATGGGAGTCATACCATCACAACAGTTGTGTGTGTTGGGTCGGGCTTTACGGTAACACTTTCCAAGGGAAGAGAAAACATACAATGAAGACATATTTAACTAATACCAGCAAAACATCTGTATATGTCACTAGTGTTGAAGACCAATACCTAACTGCTATTATGGGTTACAAGAGGAAATGTAAATAACTGAATGGCGCAGTAGAAGGTGTCAAACGTAACCTCTTTTATACGACTTGTAACGCAGTTACTAATACGGTAACTAAGCACATCTACAAAATTAAAATGTGTAATAAATCATCATTACTGATGGTTAAATAAAGCAGTTCATTAAGGTAAAAAAATTTCTCCGAAATACGAACAAAGCACGGGTACATCAAAGCCTAAATAGTAATATTTATTCCACCCAAATAGCTATCATGACGAACTGAAAACGAATGAACGTTTACTTTTCATCCGTTATCTACAATAAAATATGACTAGAAAGATCCACACGTCTACAGTCATCACAGTTGATTGTTCCATATATTCATCATACAGAATCAACTACATACGCTCCACATAAACGCAAGGGGCAAAATTTCAATAGACACAATGATGAACACCCTCTATTAAATGGTAAAAGGAACGAAGTAACTCCGTACATAGACAGGAAATTCAGTAAACATTTAGTGTCGAAACTCAGATTTCACTACAGATAATATGGCAGACTCACTGTCATGTATCAGAAGAAAACCCACCCGCCGAGACATGTAACAGCAAAAACCATACGTTTTTTAGTGCAAGATTCTATCATTCTCCTTTCCGCACGTACTTCGACCGTAAACACAACACATAAACACACATTGCCAATGAGCAGAAATCACGTGTCGTTTCTTTTTTCAGTATTGCCAATGCAGCTGCAATTGATAATTTGTAGGTCGCTGCTTACTTACAAAACAATACACAGAAGATCGCTATAACAACGCCAGATAATACACAGGTGACTCTGATTATATAGTAAAGGACCGAATTAAAGCCAAAATAATATCAATCTACAAAATGCATAAACACAAGCATTTACAACTGGCGCCAAATATAATGTGCGATAAGCGATTGCACTTTACATACCAAGCCGTGTTCCCACACTTTTAAAGGATCTTCAGACTTTCATACTTTGTAGCAATGCTTCCGCAGCTATTCACCAGGATATTAATAGCAACTGCAATTGGGGCATTTATTAGTATCTTACAATAATATGCTACTGCTAGCATCATCGAGACTGGATACAGCATCGTCCAAAGGCGCGTTTACACTGAATTCGAAACACGTTCTGCAACATTGTTGTTGTTGTCTTCAGTCCTGAGATTGGTTTGATGCAGCTCTCCATGCTACTCTATCCTGTGCAAGCTTATTCATCTCCCAGTACCTAATGCAACCTACATCCTTCTGAATCTGCTTAGTGTACTCATCTCTCGGTCTCCCTCTACGATTTTTACCCTCCACGTTGCCCTCCAATGCTAAATTTGTGATCCCTTGATGCTTCAAAACATGTCCTACCAACCGATCCCTTCTTCTAGTCAAGTTGTGCCACAAACTTCTCTTCTCCCCAATCCTATTCAATACCTCCTCATTAGTTACGTGATCTGTCCACCTTATCTTCAGTATTCTTCTGTAGCACCACATTTCGAAAGCTTCTATTCTCTTCTTGTCCGAACTAGTTATCGTCCATGTTTCACTTCCATACATGGCTACACTCCAAACAAATACTTTCAGAAACGACTTCCTGATACATAAATCTATATTCGATGTTAACAAATTTCTCTTCTTCAGAAACGCTTTCCTTGCCATTTCCAGTCTACATTTTATATCCTCTCTACTTCGACCATCATCAGTTATTTTACTTCCTAAATAGCAAAACTCCTTTACTACTTTAAGTGTCTCATTTCCTAATCTAATTCCCTCAGCATCACCCGATTTAATTTGACTACATTCCATTATCCTCGTTTTGCTTTTGTTAATGTTCATCTTATATCCTCCTTTCAAGACACTGTCCATTCCGTTCAACTGCTCTTCCAAGTCCTTTGCCGTCTCTGACAGAATTACAATGTCATCGGCGAACCTCAAAGTTTTTACTTCGTCTCCATGAATTTTAATACCTACTCCAAATTTTTCTTTTGTTTCCTTTACTGCTTGCTCAATATACAGATTGAATAACATCGGAGAGAGGCTACAACCCTGTGTCACTCCTTTCCCAACCACTGCTTCCCTTTCATGCCCCTCAACTCTTATTACTGCCATCTGGTTTCTGTACAAATTATAAATAGCCTTTCGCTCCCTGTATTTTACCCCTGCCACCTTTAGAATTTGAAAAAGAGTATTCCAGTCAACATTGTCAAAAGCTTTCTCTAAGTCTACAAATGCTAGAAACGTATGTTTGCCTTTTCTTAATCTTTCTTCTAAGATAAGTCGTAAGGTCAGTATTGCCTCACGTGTTCCAACATTTCGACGGAATCCAAACTGATCCTCCCCGAGGTCTGCATCTACCAGTTTTTCCATTCGTCTGTCAAGAATTCGCGTTAGTATTTTGCAGCCGTGGCTTATTAAACTGATAGTTCGGTAATTTTCACATCTGTCAGCACCTGCTTTCTTTGGGATTGGAATTATTATATTCTTCTTGAAGTCTGAGGGTATTTCGCCTGTCTCATACATCTTGCTCACCAGCTGGTAGAGTTTTGTCATGACTGGCTCTCCCAAGGCCGTCAGTAGTTCTAATGGAATGTTGTCTACTCCGGGGGCCTTGTTTTGACTCAGGTCTTTCAGTGCTCTGTCAAACTCTTCACGCAGTATCGTATCTCCCATTTTGTCTTCATCTACATCCTCTTCTATTTCCATAATATTGTCCTCAAGTACATCGCCCTTGTATAAGCCTTCTATATACTCCTTCCACCTTTCTGCCTTCCCTTCTTTGCTTAGAACTGGGCTGCCATCTGAGCTCTTGATATTCATACACGTGGTTCTCTTCTCTCCAAAGGTCTCTCTAATTTTCCTGTAGGCAGTATCTATCTTACCCCTAGTGAGATAAGCTTCTACATCCTTACATTTGTCCTCTAGCCATCCCTGTTTATCCATTTTGCACTTCCTGTCGATCTCATTTTTGAGACGTTTGTATTCCTTTTTGCCTGCTTCATTTACTGCATTTTTATATTTTCTCCTTTCATCAATTAAATTCAATATTTCTTCTGTTACCCAAGGATTTCTAGCAGCCCTCGTCTTTTTACCTACTTTATCCTCTGCTGCCTTCACTACTACATCCCTCAGAGCTACCCATTCTTCTTCTACTCTATTTCTTTCCCCTATTCCTGTCAATTGTTCCCTTATGCTCTCTCTGAAACTCTGTACAACCTCTGGTTCTTTCAGTTTATCCAGGTCCCATCTCCTTAATTTCTCACATTTTTGCAGTTTCTTCAGTTTTAATCTACAGGTCATAACCAATAGATTGTGGTCAGAGTCCACATCTGCCCCTGGAAATGTCTTACAACTTAAAACCTGGTTCCTAAATCTCTGTCTTACCATTATATAATCTATCTGATACCTTTTAGTATCTCCAGGGTTCTTCCATGTATACAACCTTCTTTCATGATTCTTATACCAAGTGTTAGCTATGATCAAGTTGTGCTCTGTGCAAAATTCTACTAGGCGGCTTCCTCTTTCATTTCTTAGCCCCAATCCATATTCACCTAGTATGTTTCCTTCTCTCCGTTTTCCTGCACTCGAATTCCAGTCACCCATTACTATTAAATTTTCGTCTCCCTTCACTATCTTTTATTTCATCGTACATTTCTTCAATTTCTTCATCATCTGCAGAGCTAGTTGGCATATAAACTTGTACTACTGTAGTAGGTGTGGGCTTCGTATCTATCTTGGCCACAATAATGCGTTCACTATGCTGTTTTTAGTAGCTAACCCGCATTCCTATTTTCCTATTCATTATTAAATCTACTCCTGCATTACCCCTATTTGATTTTGTGTTTATAACCCTGTAGTCACCTGACCAGAAGTCTTGTTCCTCCTGCCACCGAACCTCACTAATTCCCACTATATCTAACTTTAACCTATCCATTTCCCTTTTTAAATTTTCTAACCTACCTGCCCGATTAAGGGATCTGACATTCCACACTCCGATCCGTAGAATGCCAGTTTTCTTTCTCCTGATAACGACATCCTCCTGAGTAGTCCCCACCCGGAGATCCGAATGGGGGACTATTTTACCTCCGGAATATTTTACCCAAGAGGATGCCATCATCATTTAATCATACAGTAAAGCTGCATGTCCTCGGGAAAAATTACGGCTGTAGTTTCCCCTTGCTTTCAGCCGTTCGCAGTACCAGCACAGCAAGGCCGTTTTGGTTAATGTTGCAAGGCCAGATCAGTCAATCATCCAGACTGTTGCCTCTGCAACTACTGAAAAGGCTGCTGCCCCTCTTCAGGAACCACACGTTTGTCTGGCCTCTCAACAGATACCCCTCCGTTGTGGTTGCACCTACGGTACGGCCATCTGTATCGCTGAGGCACGCAAGCCTCCCCACCAACGGCAAGGTCCATGGTTCATGGGGGGTCTGCAACATTGTCCGCGGCTATATAGTAATGGTCTGCAGACTACAAATTTTCGCAATATGTTGGCAACACAATAGGGGCGTTACACGGCTGGATCGGCACCATGGTCGGCCTGGCCTGCTACCGCTAAATGCTGCTACGCAACATTAGTGTTAGCCTATGTCCTGTCTGTAGTATTGCATGTTGTCTGTCGCCTCTCTGTCTGCATCTACATCTATAGTATGCAGAGCACCGTGACGTGCACGACAGAGGGTTGCCAGTTATTACGTTATTTTCCCATGCCATTTACATGAAAAAGGACTTTTTTAAATGCATCCGCGCATGCTCTAATTAATCTAGTCTTGTTCTTATGTGCCTATGGGAGTGATATGTAGGTGGGTTGCACAATATTCACGAAATCATCATTTAAAGACAAATCCTGGACCTTTGTAAGTAGGCTCACAAACCTGTGAGCATTTGTGCTGACCTTCTCAGTATTTGATCAATATCCCCTGTTAGTCCTGTTTGACGTGGGTCCCACACCTTTGAGCAATACTGTAGGATGAGTTCACGGGTGATTTGTAAGCAATCTTCTTTATAGAATGATCGTGTTTCCCCAGTATTCTACCAATAAACTGAAGTCTACCCCCTGCTTTACTCATGACTGAGCCTATGTGCTCTTTTCATTTCATATCCCTACAAAGCGCTACACTGCGGTAGTAATTCCAACTATGACTCACTAATGTCACAGTCATAGCATGCACCGTTTTTTATTTTGTGACATGCACAATTTTACATTTTTGAAATTTGAAGCAAGTTGCCAAACTTTACAGCACTTTGAACTCTTACCAAGACCTGACTGAATATTTATGCAGCTCCTTGCAGACTGTACTTCATTATAGATAAATGTATCATCTGCAAAATGTCTGAGGTTACTATTAATATTGTCTGCAAGGTCATCAATATGTAATATGAACAGCAATCGTCCCAACACGCTTCGTGCGACGCACCCGAAACTACTTCTACATTTGTTGATGACCCTCTATCCAACATAATTTTTGCAGCCTCCCAACCGAAAATCTCTCAGTTCAGTCACAAATTCCACTTGATACGACATACATCTTACTTTCTATAATAAATGTAGACGTAGTACTGAGTCAAATGCTTTTGAGAAATCAAAATACTACCTCTACTTGACTGCCTTGTGTGAGAAAGGTGCGAGTGGCATTTCACGATTGATGTTTTCGGACTACATCATGGCTGCCATGGAGAAAGTTTTTTTGTTGGAGACACCTCATTATGTTTGAGTCCAGAGTGCGTTCCAAGTGTCTGCAGTAAATCGATGGCAAGGCTATTGGACAGTAGTTTTGTGGATCCCTTCTACTACCTCCCTTGTAAATGGGAGTGATCTGTGTCTCCTCGCAACAAATGATTTCATGAGAAGGTCCTATTGCAACGAAAAACGCCTTTGTTTTAATGATTACCATTCCATTTCGCGTATCATAACTGTGGAACACTCTCACCTATTTTGGCTGTCCTTCGATGAACTTTATCAATGTCCTCCATCAATCATATCTGATGCTTATCCCACACCACATAGCAATCCTTCAGAAGATTACAGACAAGCATATTGCAGGCATCTCTTTACTAGACTTGTTGCATTTTCTAAGTGTTCTGTACATATCTGTACAGTGCATAGTCAATTATACTTTTAAACTTGATCCATAGTTCTTCTACATACTTCTCTTCTGTGCTAAAAGTTTCCAGTTCTTTATTGAGCTATGACATTACTGCATTTTTATCTAGTTTGTTGAACATATATACATTTCTACTTGTTTTAGTTGCCCTTTGTACTTTGATAATCATTGTTGACACAACTGCCTCATGGTCACTGACGCCAGTTTCAATGTGGACATCTACAAAGAGGTGAGCTCTATTTGCTGCCATTTGTCTAATGGGTACCATTATTTGTTGTATGTTTGAAGTGCCAGTGGTTAATTGACCCACACCCTTTTGCATTTGCCTCATCTCTACATGGGAGAAAGCTGGTTTCCCAACAGATTATGCAAGTACCACTGGTTCAGTTTCAGTGGAAGACAGCACATTGACCATGTTCATTAGGGGGACATCCTGAGTCCTCTCTAGTCCCTGTCTGACCTGTACACAACGCCTATACCTACCACTGAGACATTACTCGACGTCAAATGTATAAATGGTGAAAGATCCCATACTTCCTAGAGGATCCAGCATTCACAGGAGAGGATAGGACTTTTAACTATGGTAAACGACTCTAAGGAACTCTCCCAATAAACTGATTCACAGCAGCCACCAATCGTTTGACAGTAGTCTCTCATTTCTCAATGCCTATGTGAGAAACTAATATGGGAATAGTGCGGATTTTTTGTGTATCAGTCCAAGTGTCTTGGTTTCAGTTGCCCATAGTTCCTGTAAGAAACTGAAACAACAAATACAATGAATAAAGAGGTAATCAAGGATATGCTTGCTTATGTTTATTTGTTACCTGTACTATACCACAATATTCAGCAAAGATTACTTTGCCATAGTACCACTCTTTGTGGACTTAACGAGTAGTTTGCAAATTCATCATGAATTTCTTTGCATATGTTTGGAGTTCTTCATGGTATACTTGGGAGTTCAGTAATAGGTGATGCAGCACCATCTTGTCTATCTCATCTCCACACTACTGAGATAACTTCACGTGTCTTTAGGCAATAGGAATCGAAGCTTCCTTGTGGGCTGTAATAGCTCCCTGACTTGGCGTTCCCCTAAACAAGTTATAGAATACTTTGCTGTTATGGTGACACTTAATGCCTTTTCAGGTTGTAACAACTTTGTTCCTGGAAGACACAAAATACTGAGACCATAATACCAAAAGCACTTTATACAGCCATTCTTTCCATAGACAATTGGTAGGTAAATATCTTTGCTTTTGAGCCTTGGTCGTTCCTTTCTGGATATGGCTTCATGATGTTTTCCTGCAATGGTAAAGCATAATCTGCCCTGAATACTTATGGTATCGGCTTTGTTCCTCCATGTAAATATTCAAGAGGTGGCAAGTTCAATTTTTTAAAAAGAATAGTTTACTTATAGATTTATTCTTCAAAAAATCCTCTACCTGAAATCCTTCCTTGACAGCCAACATCAGCATAAAAAAGTTATAATTGGCATCAGCAACAGCAAGCAACACAAAGCTAAACTACCCTTTGTAATTGTAAAACTCCGTCCCAGTAACAACAAGGCACTAGGACAACATGCTTGCCATCAACTGCTCCCATGCAATGGGGGAAATGGAGTACCTGACTGAATACACTTTCTTTTTCACAGCACTCGTCTGCAGTCGCTGGCATCTAAAATAAGTAAATTTGATGTCAGCTTCCACAAGAGTTACCTACAGAAAAAATGGTAGAAACAGTGGGTATGGAAAACCAGGAACTATGCCTCCACGAAAACGGGTGAAGAGAGGAGGTGGAAAAAGCGCATCTTTGAACACAGCAACAGAAAATTTACAGAGTATGCTGCAGGAACAACAATGAAGACAACAAGATTGGATAAATAACTTTGGAAGATATGTCTTAAGAAAATTACCTGAGGAGCCATCTATGAAAGAACTGTGAGAAAAAAATAAGTGAATGTGTGCAAGAGAGAGCAGGCAGTATAAGTAAATGTGGGTATCGGACAGGGATCATCAAATGAAGATTACCCTGTCACATTCATCGGAAGTGTGTGTGACACTGAGGCTAATAGAATTTTGTTATTGAAAATGATAATTTCGAATAATTTTGATTAATTCCAAAATGCAAATATATGAACAATAAAATATACTGTATTTCAGTGCTATTAAAATAAATGAATTACCTTTACATACCAGCAATCTTCAACCAAAGCTTCACACACTGCAGGACGAATATGAGATAAGGCTGGCTTTGAAATGAAGAATAAATGTACAAGGCATTGATAGTAATCTCCCAGCGCCAAAAAAAAAAAAGAAAACGAAGAGTAACACCAAGTCTGTACTTCACAGCAATTGCTTTTTCTGATTTTTGTATCTTTCTTCGAAACAGCTGGCCTTCCAATATTCATCAGAATTTTTAAATCAGACGATGACATCCTACTAACGTTACGAAAACCACAACTACCTTCCAAATTCAGCCTACACAGTGTGCCATTCCCACCATGTCTTCTTTGGAATATTTTTGTCCACCAACAATGACTCCATCTTTTTCTTCATCTGCTTATGTCGTAGAGTATTTGTAATGCAGCACCACATATCGTTAATTCTTCCTCTTTACTTGTGGTAGCATAGTTCTTGAGGTGAATACACAATGTAAAATGATTTTGCCAGTTCAGTGTAGCAACTGATGAGAATACATATGAAGAAATATTTGTCGCTAATGTAGAGGGTGACGTGAACAACAAACAATGTTGCCAACATGTTGCTGACTTTGGTGGAACAGTGTTGCAAAAAGATACATGTTTTTAAATTCAGTGTAACTGCAGTTTAATACAAAAACAAAAATCCACCTGTGTGTCTGTACCCCTCACACAGTAATATTGTTGAGCACTAATCCACAGCCCTGGTTCCACATGCGACAGAAACTTCCACAGGGGTCTCACACCACCACTCTGGCCAGTAAACTGGCCTGTGGAAACACCGCACCATCTGGCCTGAATCTGGGTTTGCAGGAGCGACAAAGTGATGTTTCTTAGCACCACCCGAGTGGTATCACAGAAGTTACATGGAAACACCCATATTCCTATAGCAACAATCTAGTGACGCCTGTTTTTGCGATGCTACGAAAATTAAAGTCGCTTTAACTTCCTCCACCATCGATTAATGTCTTTCGACTGCCATGTCTTGGGTGAATTTCGCATCACCACCACAGTACGTTTGTTTTCATGTCAACGATTTAGCTGTGTGTGTGTTTCACAGTACTTAAAATGTACAAAGCGTGTGTGTACAGTTTACTGAACTGTACAAAGAGCGAGTTTATTTATGGAAATACAAAACGTGTGCTACAAATCTGTTGCTTGAAATTGTGGATTGTATGTAGGAACTGAGCCCCAATTGTGATTTACGAGGGTAATCCCAAAAGTAAAGTCTCCTATTATTTTATAAGTACAGAACTCTGTTTTTGTGGCAGTTGGTCACACTGTTACGATGAGTGCTTCATGTGCTGTGCGTAGACATGGTCACACCCTACTGAAGCGCTCAGTTTAGCTTGCCAGCAGTTGAGAATGGAGGTCCCATTGGATGTTACCGCCAAGTGCAAACTGCAATCAGGTATTCTGTTTTTGAACGCAAAGGGCACTGGGCCGATTGAAATCCATCGCCAATTGGCGGAAGTGATGGTGAGTCGTGTATGGATGTCCAAAATGTCTGTAAGTGTTGTAGAGAGTTTGCACCTAGTCGGACCGAAATTCATGACGAACAAATAAGCGGGAGACTGTCAATTTCTGAGGAGACAGTGTTCAAGGTTGAGCAAAGCATGCGTGAAGATAAGAAGACCACCCTGGATGATCTCTGCGCTTTACTTTCTGAGGTTTCCCGAAGCACCGCTCACAGAATTGAAGTACCTGAAGGTGTGCACAGGATGGGTGCCACGCATGCTGACTGAGGACCACATGCAGCAACGAGTTGATGCTTCCCACACATTTCTTAACCGCCTTGCAGCCGAACAGGACAACTTTCTGGACTCTGCTGTCATGGGTGACTAAACCTGGGCATACCACTTTATTGTTGTTGTTGTGGTCTTCAGTCCTGAGATTGGTTTGATGCAGCTCTCCATGCTACCCTATCCTGTGCAAGCTTCTTCATCTCCCAGTAAATACTGCAACCTACATCCTTCTGAATATGCTTAGTGTATTCATCTCTTGGTTTCCCTCTACGATTTTTACACTCCACGCTGCCCTCAAATGCTAAATTTGTGATCCCTTGGTGCCTCAGAACATGTTCTACTAATCGGTCCCTTCTTTTTGTCAAGTTGTGCCACAAACTTCTCTTCTCCCCAATTCTATTCAACACTTCATCATTAGTTATGTGATCTACCCATCTAATCATCAGCATTCTTCTGTAGCACCACATTTCGAAAGCTTCTAGTCTCTTCTTGTCCAAACTATTTATCGTCCATGTTTCACTTCCATACATGGCTACACTCAATACAAATACTTTCAGAAACGACTTCCTGACACTTAAATAAATACTCGATGTTAAAAAATTCCTCTTCTTCAGAAACGCTTTCCTTGCCATTGCCAGTTTACATTTTATATTCTCTCTCAGTTATTTTGCTCCCCAAATAGCAAAACTCAATTACTACTTTAAGTGTCTCATTTCCTAATCTAACTCCCTCAGCATCACCCAATTTAATTCGACTACATTCCATTATCCTCTTTTTGCTTTTGTTGATGTTCATGTTATATCCTCCTTTCAAGACACTGTCCATTCCGTTCATTATTCAGTTTATTTCTTCTGCATGGATTTTAATACCTACTCCGAATTTTTCTTTTGTTTCCTTTACTGCTTGCTCAATATACAGATTGAATAACATCGGGGAGAGGCTACAACCCTGTCTCACTCCCTTCCCATCCACTGCATCCCTTTCATGCCCCTCGACTCTTATAACTGCCATCCAGTTTCTGTACAAATTGTAAATAGCCTTTCGCTCCCTGTATTTTACGCCTGCCACCTTTAGAATTTGAAAGAGAGTATTCCAATCAACATTGTCAAAAGCTTTCTCTAAGTCTACAAATGCCAGAAATGTAGGTCGCCTTTCCTTAATCATTCTTCTAAGATAAGTCCTAAGGTCAGTATTGCCTCACGTGATCCAATATTTCTATGGAATCCAAACTGATCCTCCCCGAGGACGGCTTCTACTAGTTTTTCCATTCGTCTGTAAAGAAGTCGCGTTAGTATTTTGCAGCTGTGGCTTATTAAACTGATTGTTCGGTAATTTTCACATCTGTCAACACCTGCTTTCTTTGGGTTTGGAATTATTATATTCTTCTTGAAGTCTGAGGGTATTTCGCCTGTCTCATACATCTTGCTCATCAGATGGTAGAGTTTTGTCAGGGCTGTCTCTCCCAAGGCTATCAGTAGTTCCAATGGAATGTTGTCTACTCCCGGGGCCTTGTTTCTACTCAGGTCTTTCAGTGCCTGTCAAACTCTTCATGCAGTATCGTATCTCCCATTTCATCTTCATCTACATCCTCTTCCATTTCCATAATATTGTCCTCAAGTGCATCGCCCTTATATAGACCCTCCATATATTCCTTCCACCTTTCTGCTTTCCCTTCTTTGCTTAGTACTGGGTTTCCATCTGAGCTCTTGATATTCTTACAAGTGGTTCTCTTTTCTCCAAAGGTCTCTTTAATTTTCCTGTAGGCAGTATCTATCTTACCCCTAGCGAGATAAGCCTCTACATCCTTACATTTGTCCTCTAGTCATCCCTGCTTAGCCATTTTGCACTTCCTGTCGATCTCATTTTTGAGACGTTTGTATTCCTTTTTGCCTGCTTCATTTACTGCATTTTTATATTTTCTCCTTTCAACAATTAAATTTAATATTTCTTCTGTTACCCAAGGATTTCTACCAGCCCTCGTTTTTTACCTACTTGATTCTCTGCTGCCTTCACTACTTCAGCCCTCAGAGCTACCCATTCTTCTTCTACTGTATTTCTTTCCCCCATTCCTGTCAATCGTTCCCTTATGCTCTCCCTGAAACCCTGTACAACCTCTGGTTTAGTCAGTTTATCCAGGTCCCATCTCCTTAAATTTTCACCTTTTTGCAGTTTCTGCAGTTTTAATCTACAGTTCATAGCCAATAGATTGTGGTCAGAGTCCACATCTGTCCTGGAAATGTCTTACAATTTAAAACTTGGTTCCTAAATCTCTGTCTTACCATTATATAATCTATCTGATACCTTCTAGTATCTCCAGGATTCTTCCATGTATACAACCTTCTTTCGTCATTCTTGAACCAAGTGTTAGCTATGATTAAGTTATGCTCTGTGCAGAACTCTACCAGGCGGCTTCCTGTTTCATTTCTTAGCCCCTATCCATATTCACCTACTATGTTTCCTTCTCTCCCTTTTCCTACTCTCGAATTCCAGTCACCCATGACTATTAAATTTTCGTCTCCCTTCACTACCTGAATAATTTCTTTTATCATCAATTTCTTCATCATCAGCAGATCTAGTTTGCTACACCTGAGAAAAGGCAACAATCACGCTAGTGGCGGCATCCTACTTCTCCAAAGCCGCAGAAATTCAAACAAACATAGTCTGCCGGTAAAGTCATGATAACCGTTTTTAGGGATCGGAAAGGGGTATTTTTGGTCGACTTTATGCTCACTGGGACCACAATTAATGCTGACAGGTACTGTGAGACTCTGAAAAAACTCAAACGGGCAATTCAGAACCAGAGAAGAGGAATGTCGAGCAAGGGCGTACACACTCTCCATGACAACGCTCACCCACACATCGCTGGGCAAACCGTTACTTACCTGCAAAAGTTTCAATGGAACATAATCACTCACCCACCCTAGAGTCCTGACCTGGCGCCCAGTGACTATCACCTGTTCTCTAGGTCAAAAGATCATCTGTCCCGAAAGTGATTCAGCTCCGACGACGAGGTAAAAGAAGAGGTTCATAACTTTCTGAACAGCATGACGGCGAGCTGGTATGACATGGGCGTACAAAAACTGCCACAGCATCTAAAAAAATGCATCGACAGAAATGGTGATTATGTCGAAAAATAGCTAAATGACCAAGCTGTAAACTAATGTAAACCATTGTAGAAATAAACAGGTCTATGTACTTATAAAAAAAATAGGAGACCTTACTTTTGGCATTACCCTCGTATTTATTGAAAAAGCTAAAAGAAGCATTCACGATGCTTTCATCAGTGAACACAGCAAAGCGTTAAAATCTTATAAGAATAATGTCTCCACGTCCATTTGCAACCGAAAAACTTTTTTGAAAACTATGTAGCAAGTGTATACCGCTAGTTGCAAACAATATAAATTATGCTAAGAGATTTGTCACTTTCTATCAAGTGAGTGCATAAAAAATTTCCCACGGTTATTTTAAAATACAAGCGAGATAATTTGTGAAAGTTAGATGAAAATGTACTACTGGCCATTAAAATTACTACACCACGAAGATGTGATACAGACGCGAAATTTAACCGACAGGAAGAAGATGCTGTGATATGCAAATGATTAGCTTTTCAGAGCATTCACACAAGATTGGCGCCGGCGGCGACACCTACAACGTACTGACAAGAGGACAGTCTCCAACCGATTTCTCATACACAAACAGCAGTTGACCGGCGTTGCCTCGTGTAAGGAGGAGAAATGCGTACCATCACGTTTCCGACTTTGATAAAGGTCGGATTGTAGCCTATCACGATTACGATTTATCGTGTCGCGACGTTGCTGCTCCCGTTGGTCGACATCCAATGACTGTTAGCAGAATAAGGAATCGGTGTGTTCAGTAGGGTAATTCGGAACGCCGTGCTGGATCCCAACGGCCTTGTATCACTAGCAGTCGAGATGACAGGCATCTTATCTGCATGGCTGTAACGGATCGTGCAGCCACGTCTCGATCCCTGAGTCAACAGATGGGGACCTTTGCATGACAACAACCATCTGCACGAACAGTTCGACGAGGTTTGCAGCAGCATGGACTATCAGCTCGGAGACCATGGTTGCGCTTACCCTTGACGCTGCATCACAGACGGGAGAGCCTGCGATGGTGTACTCAACGCCGAACCTGGGTGCATGAATGGCAAAACGTCATTGCGTACATGTTACTATCGTCAACTTATGAAGAGCAGTGAAGTGTAATTCAATATTCGTGGGCCAAGGAGCTTAAACCGAGTGAAATTCACAGGGACATGCATGGCGTGTATGGTGACGACTGTATGGGCCACAGCCACGTCTCAAGATGGTGTGCAGTCTTTCATGAGAGCCGTGGGAACTTTAGTGATTCGCCACACTCCGAGTGGCTGTTAATAGTTGCAATCCCTCAGAATCTGAGAGCAATTGAGGCAGCACTTTTGGATTACTGGCGTGTGCAACTGCGAACCTTATAGGAGCAGTTCAACATTTCCGGTAGTGCGGTGTACGATGTTGTTCACGACACATTAAAATTTCGTAAAGTTGGTACTCGCTGGGTGCCTAAGAATCTGAACCACAAGGACCAGCAAATGATGATAAGCTTGGATCTTTTGACTTGTTATGCCGCAGAGGAGCATGAATTTCTGAAAGAAATCGCTAATGGTAAAGACTCGTGAGCGTACCACTATACATCCAAAACTAAGTAAGCCTCTATGGAGTGGAAACTTGCTTGTTCCCCAGTACAAGAAAAGTTTTAAGTGACTCAGTCTGCTAGGAAAGTGTCTGTGATACTGTCCAGGGACGTGCATGGCGTGTATTGGTGGACTTTGCTGAATGTGGAACCATTGCCAATGCTGCAGTCCACATTAAAATTTTGCTGAAGTTTCACAGTGTCCTTCGTGACAAACACCACAACATAAATGCTGACGCTGCCAAACTTCTTCATGACAAATCTCGCCTTCATGTTGCTGGTCCTGTTTGTGAGAAAATCGCCTAATTCGTGTGTGAGGTGCTCCAACACCCAACATTAAATATGGACTTTTCACCACCAGACTTTCATCTCTTTGGTCCCATGAAGAAATTCCTGTCTGGCAATACATTGCAATGCACATGGAAGTGAAATCAGCAGTCCACAGATGGCTATACTATATCAAAACGAAATTCTATGAACAGCGCTTATTGAAGCTGGCACCACAATGGGAGAAATGCGTTGAGAACGTTCGTGACTTTGTAAAAAAAAATAGGTAAAAGATGTAAGTTCATTTGCAATTTTTTTGTTCTGTTACCTGTTAAACTTTATTGGTAATAAAATTATTGTGTGTTACATTCTGATGTTCCCTCATGTATGTTGAGTACCAACAACCTGATTTATCTGTTTATGTTCTAAATGATATGTCCTAGATCCATGACAACATGTGTATTTTAACAGTAATATAATATCACCTTTCAACATTCAAGGCTACTGGTAGCTAAAGGATTTGCCTTTGCCATTACCAGCAAAAAAGGTTCATTTATGTGGTAAGAGTATATGATATTTCTATTATCTGATGAATGGTCAACACTTGTGTGTTGAGTTAGTAAATATTATTAAGTAATTAATGAAGCCCGCCCAGTTGGCCGTGCTGTCTAACGCACGGCTTTCTGGGCAGGAAGGAGCGCCTGGTCCCCAGCACTAACAGCCCGGCGGATTTGTGTCGAGGTCCGGTGAACTGGCCAGTCCGTGGATGGTTTTTAGGCGGTTTTCCATCTGCCTCGACAAATTCGGGCTGTTTCCCCTTATTCCGCTTCAGTTACACTATGTCGGCGACTGTTGCACCAACAAGTTCTCCATGTATGTGTACACCACCATTACTCTACCACGCAAACATAGGGGCTACACTCATCTGGCGTGAGACGTTCCCTGGGGGGGGGGGGGGGGGGGCGGAAGAGTGAAGTGGACTGCAGTGGTCGCCATGGAGTTGTGTACTTCACAGTAGCTCACTTAATTCTACAAATGATGCAAATTACTGCAGTACTGGCAGTATATTCAGACTCTACTACTGGAACACAAATGTACTTAAACACATGTTCAGTCAACCTTAGTATTTCGTCTCTTGTAGATAATGTGGGCTGCCGGAGTGAATACACATTGGTGTACAAAACTTAAGGATGAAAGTAACCTTTAGATGATGTGTCTCTGGGAAGTAACATAACTTGATGAAACATAGACCATGGGTAGAAAGAGCTACTACATTACAGAAGGTAACTGAAGGAAATACACAATGGGACCAACAGAAATTACACATTTATTCAAAGAGAATAATGACAATGGACTCCCCACGGTTTACGATGATCCCCTGGGCATTACTAATGTAGGATACGATTTATTCATACGGTGTGTGATCGCCACATACAGCAATGCATCCTAGGCATCACGTTTCCATGCCAGCCTAAAGTTTAGTAAGGAGTTCTTGTGGTAGGGCGTTCCATCCCTCCAACAGCACAGTTGACATATGCTGGGTGCTCATTGGTGCAAGTTGAGATACTGGGTAATATGTCTCCCTAACACTTCCCACAACTGCACAATGGGATTTGAGTTTGGGAATGGGCTTGCCAGCCCGTTCACCAAATATCCCCTCCTTCCAATAACTCCACCGTCTCTGTCCGATGTGATCACGAATTGTCAATCCCAAAAATGGATTCAGGACTGAACGTACCCTAGAAAATGCATAAATGGAGAAGGACCACAG